>NW_024428215.1:0-35922 GCF_017562075.2 Anopheles merus | reverse complement strand
GATGTCATAAAACTTTTCCAGACACTACCGCTGCAAGGCATTCGGGAAGGAATGTGTTGGCTCCACAACATTGTTTATAATTGATTCTTTCGACTTTGAAACTGCGTAAAAGGGTTCGTTGAAGACTTTCCCGAGGTTTGTGGTTTGTTAATAATGCTGTTGTTTTTTGTTCAGCAAATTAAAAGTATGTATATTTGTTTTCCTTTGAATCCACGCCCTTAGTAGAGGTAGAAAAAAACGACAAATTTCCATCAGAACGGTGCTCCAATCTTTGGTCTGCGCTCTCTGGTGCGTACACCGGCAGCGCTATAAATAAACCATAAAACAAGGATTCACAAGTACGTGTAAATAAAGTTTAATTGCGCCACGGATGAAACTCTCTCTCTCTGGCTCTCTCTCTCTCTCTCTCTGTCTCTTAGTTCCCTCCATCCAAGCCGAAGTCTCCTAGACATTCTAACGGGGTGTAGCACACAATTTTTCCCACTTTCGCGTATGTGAAGCAAGAACAAAAAAAATGGATTTACGAGAATGTGTTCCAAAAGATAAATTTAAATGCGCGTGTGACAGTGGCAGACACACGCGGCAAAAAAAAAAAACACACCAGTCACACATGCAATGAGGCTTGGAAAGAGAAAAGGCATGATGATAGATTGTGTTTGGGTGCAAATGCCCAAGAAAAACTCCCCGTTGAAGCAGGATCGCTCATAAGAATTTCTCCCCATGAAGGTTCTGGTTTACCCCAATTAGTCGCTGCATCGCGTGAAAGGGCCGGGACTCCGGGGTTTCCGAAAATTTCTCATTAAGATTTACGATAATATGCATCATTTTTCGACTTCGCCTGCAATTTTCATATGTTTTTTTTGTGTTGTTCCGGAGTGTGATGGAGTTATCTTCCTGCTTATATATGCTGCCTGTTCAAGGTGGGTCTGTGGCAATTAGTCCTCTTGAGAATGCAACCGACGACCGACGTCTGCGCCTATTCTCAAGTTGTTTATGTATGTAGCGCCCTAACATATTCTACACCTCTTCCACGCTGGAAGCTGCATGGAGCCGGGGGGGGCACAGTGTTCCGGTGCTCTTGCGTCGCTAGAAGCGATTGTTTATGTTTGCATGCACGATGTTGTTGTTTTTCACTTTCACTTTCAGCAGAGCGTACATAGGGAAAGATAGGTCTGCTGAACTTGGGTCCCTCGTGTTATTTGGTTCTGGATATCGATTTGAGTTCTGGGAGTGAGATGACGCTGCGTCACCATGCAGCACAGCACAGCGCAGTCATTAATAAATAATGTGAAATTATAAAATGTACAAATAAACATCGCTTCCATGTGTGGTTTCGAGCGAGGGAAGAGTGCTGGAGTCTGGAAAGAAAGCGCAGTCGAAAACAGACGCTCGGAGTTGGAAGAATTGTGGAACAGTGTTTTCCATATTTTTGGAAATGTTGGGGGAAATTCGGTGCTCGACATAAAAAAATCATAATTCGACTTCTTGTCGAGTTGATTCCTCAAATCTGATAAAAGTAACAGCTTCTTACCTTAAAGGTGAATTTATGCAATGATTCCACACTTAATAATGGATAAAAACTTCCTTTTACTTCCTCAAACTGTTTGTCACACCCTGTAAATCTGAAACACCGCTTGAACCATTACTGTCTCATGGCTTCCGTAGATAAATGGCAAGCAAAAGTGAGAGCCCTAAGCCCCCCTCCCCACCCCCGTCCATAGAACCGTGCAGTGCAACTTCCGTCGCTACCAAACAATATCACAGCCAACTAGCTCAAGCAAAAGAGCATAGGACGACAGCGGCCAGCAGTGTGTAGTGGCAGATCCATTCTTCTCGGCCTACTTTACCGCCTGCGATCGCACTTTTGCGCGCCTGCACGTGAGGCAGATCTTGTTTACCGACCTCTTCTCGCTCGGCAGTCGGTTCTTGGCTACGGCCGGCCACAAAAATAATGAACTAATTAAAAGTCGACGAGATTGTAAATTGCGCCACCATTTTGCGTGACACCCACACGCGCGCGCGCACTCGTTCGGTCCCCCATGTTTGGCCGTTTGTGCGGTTTCGCCGCCCCTTTAGGCAAACGTTCCTTTTTAAAGGATTGTGAGGTGGAGGTGATTTTTTCATCTGTTTATCTCAACCACGAGTGGTTGAAGGAGAGGTAAGGTATAGAACAAACTCTCCGTACCGCGTTGCGAAAGATTAGTTTAATTAAAGTTCCAGATAGAGACGATGCGCCTTTCGCGCGCGCGACACACCACTCGATTAAAGGGCTGGCAAGGGCAGGCAAAAGCAAGCGATAGAGAGAATGAAGTTTTTCCAAGCAAGCAGAGGGGGGAAAGAATTAATGGCTAGATTATAAATTAAACACCGCTCTGTTTTCCGCCGGCAGTTCTTCGGCGTGGGCCGCAGCTTCCGGACATCGTACGGTTGCGATTGCATTAATCCGACCTTGGCGTTTTTCGAGAGATTGGAAAGGGAGAAAAAAATATGGCTTCTTTCTTACTGTTTCCCACAACCACAACGACTACCACACCACACCGAGATAGCCATTGAACTATTTCCAATTCCAGCACATTGCATCGTTATGTTTCTCGACACCCCATTAGTGTTGTGGCCGTGGTGGAATGTACGGTCTTGGCATTGGCCTTCTGCTAGCCCTCACCGTTCCGTTTGATGTGTTGCGCCAATGTTTAGGGTCAATGTTGGGGATATTTGGATGCCCCCTCTTTCCGGTACAGGGTCGGAATGGTATTAGGAAGGTGAGTGCCGGTGAGATTTGTGGTACGTCTTCAGGGGGAAAAACCCGGAGAGGTCATTTTCTAACAAGCCTAGTTTCATGCTTGTTTACATTGGGGAATTTATTTAGTGAAACGAAATTGTTGTAAATGCACTTCTCCCCACTCTTACACAAGGTATTGTGTGATATTTTATGCTCAAGATTACATTTATGAAGTAAATCACATCCGGTTATTTTCCCATGTTTCTTCTTCCCCTGCCGCCTTTTTGTCCGGGTGCCTGAGTTCGTCGTCTACTGGAAGCTGTCATAAATAATGACAGCAGCCTGTTGCCCGAACCATCTGAAACATCGTTTGTTGTTTATTTATTTACCTTGGGTTTTTGAACATCTTGGATTAGGGCGAGCGTAAATGGCTAAGGGCAGAAAACTGGGGATACACAACAAAAATGAAAAAAAGAAGCGTTTCTTTCGACATTTTTTCTTGATATGTAATTTCATATGCTGCTGAGTGTCTTCAAAAGCCGGGATCTTCGCTCTCACTGTTGTCTTATCGTCAGCAAATTGTCGCATTGCCGACTGTACGGGGAGGGGAAAGAGCTTAAGATTTCTCCTGTTACGCGTCAATCGGAAGGGAAGCTTGAGCTTTTTGCCATTAGCAATACAACAAAAAAGTAGCAAGAACGCCCGGTGACAGGAAGGAAATGAAAATGAAGCGGAAATTCTATTATTTCAGCTTCAGCGTTAGCAAAACAAAGCTAGAAACGCCATGCCATGCGTCCCGGTGACTCGGTGGGGAGCGCCTTTACCTTGAAGTATCGCCACCGACGTCTGTGCGATGTTAGGTGGTTTGGTGGTGGAAAAATATGTCATTATCTTTAGAATCCGTCTGCACTGGCGGGCAAAAAAAAAGGACGAAAGCCACACGCGCTATTTTTCCTCCCTAGGTAGCTTTTGTGTTATGTTTTCATTCTTGCTCCAGTTGCACTGGCTTTCGGTATTGTCTATCGGTTTGGAGCGTCTGGTAGCTCTAAAGAACAAAGCAAAATACCACCTTCTTCCAGACCAATCCGGGCTGGAAGGACCGAGCAAGCAAGCAACGTAACTGGAGAGCTGGAAAGTGCAATGTTATGGGAGATGAAAATTTAAGCGGCAAGAACCAACGGGCTGAGGATCTTGAAGGGTAGACTTTTGTGAAATTAAATCCTTCCAACTCAGCTTGAGCTGCACTTGAGGAGAGCAGGAATTTTCATTCTGCGACAGAAGATTAAATATATTCTACGCTTTTCATCTCGAAGCTTTGGATGTTTTTATTAAAACTCAGCAGCAACATGATCGTGCTGGATGGTTCAATAATGGCAGGGACGGAGCTTTAAAGCAAGACATAAGCCTTTCCGCAATGCTAGTGGAAAGTAAACTAGGCCAAGAAAATCCTCTCGTGAGCGCACTAACAGCAAAGGCTTTAAGATCGTTTCTGTCCAGAAAAGTACACAAAACTCCTGATAAAAGGAAATGCATACGAGTGACACACTTGGCACAACAACAAATATAAGAAGGAAAGGTGCAGTGAAAGTTTTCGGAGCAAACATTTATTGGGTCCCGTTTCCGGCAATGCCAAAACGGATACCGGGGCCAATCAACGAAGCTTCACCCGTCCTTTACTGAGGCTAAAAATCAGAGAAATGGCACATCGCACAAAAAAGAGCGCAGTCGCCCAGATAAGCTAGTTTTTCTGGGCTTTGTGAGAAGTTTTCCCCGTAAGATCGACGACTGCCTAGGTTCACAATCCTCTTTCCAGGTTTTTTGTTTGGCTAGGCCAGTGGGAAGGAGCCCTGCTAGCGGAAGAAAAATAAAGTTTATTGGTCTTCTATCGCTTTTGCGGAAGACCAACAGAGAAGTAAAGCGTCGAAAAAGTAATGTGGCTGTTGTGTACGGGTTGGGGATCTCTTCTCTCAACGTTTGCATTGTATGCTGTGTGACGTTTGTTTCCATGAAGGGAAGATAATAAATGTTACGCTCCAAGTTTGTTACGCCCTGGTCAAAGGTAGTTGCCAAAGGTACAAGAGGCATGAAAAATGTGAAACTAGTTTTGTGCTCACAAAACTTCCACCCGAAGCTGGTGGTGAAGATTTACGCGAAAAGAAAAGAAAAAGCAAATTGTATTTGCGACAGTTATCTTAAGGTTAAGTGGTGACGTAAAAACAGGAACAGCTTTTAAGAGACAATGTGTCAAGCATGGGTTAGTAACAGCTAAAACTAACTTCAAGCTATTTCGGCAAGATTCGTTTTTGTCTGTTTTATGTACCTTTGTTTGGAAGTTTTTGATGATTTCTGTTTAAAGTTTTTTATGAATATATCAAGCAAAACGGATATTTTTTTGAATGAAAGTTCAGTCAGGCTCAAACAGTTAAGAGTTGAGAGTGACTTTAGCCAGAAACTTTGAACTGCAGACATTTCCAGGAGAACTGAAAACAAATTTGATAGGACAAAAGACATAGAAGTATAAAGACTCAACACCGGAGTAAGATTCTATATTCTAGGGTCCTAATCCTAACAATCCCTAAAACGATATGTCCAGTTTTTGGCAAAACTTCAACATTTTTAGTAGAAATCTTACAAAGAAAGGAATTTTATTATTCCTCAAACTGAAAAGAATCAAACGAAAGATTTGTTGAGATCATGTGTATCTTTCGTTGCGCTACTGTTGAAAATTCTCTCTCCTTGAGCAATCAAAACCATTGCTCGTCTGCAGAAGAAGACGAAACCACTCGTGTCACGATCGGTTTGTATAAAAATCTCACAAACGAAGTTGGCCCTGATGTTTTTGTGTTACAGTTTTTTGTCCCTGTTCCCTTTGCTTCCCTTTTGGTAAATCGGTCAAACCTTCTCTCGCCGGCTTTCGTAGTAGTGTCTTTGCTCTGCTGGGTCAGAGGAGGAAACCGCTTACCGAAGGAATCTTTTCATAGGGGAGGGATTCCGAGATGCTTACTAATTGGGTCATAGATCAAGGGGCTCTAGATATTCGTGCGATTGTCGTGACGATGAGCTGCGATGAGGAGGGTGGTACGATGTGTGTAACCGACCTACCGTGTTTTAGATAGCTGGTTCGGAATAAATCAACCGCTCTTGGTTTTTTGAAGATCATCTTTGATCGTGTGTTTCTTATGCCGTTTGCGAAAGGTAAAAGGGTGATACACGTGAGAATTCCGTTGTCGCTGAATTTTAATCAAACGGTTGACGGTGTTGGATGAAATGGTAGTAGAGCATAAAAGTGCGGTTTTGATTTATCAAGTCAACGAAGTGAACGTTTTGCAAAATACACGCTACAAAAAACTGCGTGCTTGTGTGTATTTTTATCCTTAGAGCAAACAGTCTAGACACCGTTCGCAGTGTCGGCAATGTCCATTTGCTGCCATCTTTCAACAGCAACTCTTCAAACGGTTTTTGATCGTCACGCGTGTAGGACGGGAATGGGAATTTATCACATTCCTGACTAAAATGTTGTGCCTAACCCGGGGACGGAGCATGTGCTAAATGTTTTCACCTCACTCAACGCGCGCCTCAAAACACGCTCCACTCGAGTGTGCCAATCTTGACCAGGGCGGGGGAAAAGGACGGCTCCGTCAACCGATCCGTCGTCGAGCTGGGGACCGAGTCGTCCGGTTGATTTTCCGCTAAATCAAACTGAAACAGTAAATTGATTCAATTACATATCCAGCCCCGTTTAGAGTGGAAACTTTCAACAGGCTTTCCACACGAGGGCCACCTTCTGTGTTATCCCCTCGTATTTCCCGTCCGTGATGTATCGTTCAGTGCTATAGTATAGTGCTCTAGAAAAAAAAACAATCTTTCCCATACTACTCTTGCCTAGAGAATACACGGCACAAATCGGTTCTAATTTTGGAGCAAATTTAATGGAGCTGAGGTTTTGGAGATCTCGGGATGTGCGGGTCTGTGTGAGTCGGAACTTTCCAACCAGCTTACACGTATGGCCCAGCTGGCCGACGAAGATGGGACCAATTCCGGAAGAGAATAATTTGTTTGTATTGTCATTGGTCCCGGATGGACTCTCTCTCTCTCGAAAGCTATTAGAACATTGGGTTAACTTCACGCCGTGTAAAAACAGATACCGTTCGTCCGTCCGTTCGGTGTTCCCTTTAAATGAACAGTCTGAACAAACGTTTTTTTTTGTTGTTGGTCCTTGTGTGCATTATTCTCCTCATGATTGGGGGGAAAAAACAAGAAAGAACTCACATGGTGCTGGTGTGGTGCTTTTGTTCTAAAGGTCCCCGAGGAAAATGTCGCATCTCTCCCAGACTACGCTCATGGACATGTTATTCACCCTTACCCACAAGGACGTGTTTCCTGTTCCGCCCTGCCGTGCGCTCCCGAGATGAGAAGTTTCGAACACTGACCGTGATACGATGGAATTTGTACCCTATTTCCGGTGCTTTGAAAGCTTCCCAGGTTCTTCCACTCTAACCGTGACTTCTGGGCATCATCCTTGTCGTACGAGCCAAAGGGGGAACATATTTTCGTCGCAACTGTAATGAATTTAATTTGGGTCTACTTCCTGGTCTACGTTCGTGCAACTCTCTCTCTCTCTCTCTCTCTCCTTTGGAGTTGTCCATGTTGTCAGGAAATAGGTTTCAGGGGTTCTTCTTTTTTGGAGACTAGAGTGGCTTATACTTGTGGTCCTATCATTAGGTATTGGAAGGCTAAAGTTCGTGAGGAGCCTGGGATGGGTGAAGCCTGGTAAAATTTATGAAATTCAATTTACTAACACCAGGATCCGGTGTGTGTGTGACTACTCGGGCTCACTGCGCCTGGAGTGCAGTTACTTCATCGTATGAAGTTACTTACCCATCTCTGGACACACAGTCTGCTGTCGAGGCTTTTGATGATTTAGTACGGCTCCGGAACTGTATCGTTACAAATCCCAGCAGGCGCTCCCCGGTCGGTCGGTTGGTCGATCGGTTGGACGGTTCGTGCTGTTGTAGGTGGGTGGTCATTTTCCGGAGGTCCGGAAATCGGCAAAAAATTAATGACCGTCTCCACCATGAAAAATGTATTTCCGAAGTCGGCTTGGTCGAGGGAAATCGATAGTTTGTGTCTTCTACCGGCTGGATTGGGGCACCGACGTATTGGTAGAAGCAGTTTTCTTTAATGACCAGAGCATATAATGGGTCAATTTGATTAGGCATAATTTGAAGGCATTATTTTATGATCGTTTTTTGCGTTTAAAATTACACGCTTTTTCTTAAACCGTGATAATATTTCTCCTCTAAACGTACGCACTAAATCATGCGTATGATGAGACCGCATTACTTTGGACGTAGCCATCACCTGCGATTTACTGTCGTGTTTCAAAACGGACTGATCACCATGAACTTAATTTTTCAACCGCCCCAAACGCGTGCAAGCCATTCCGAAACACTCTCTTTCAGCAGGCACCAAGATCATCAATTACACGGCCGGCAGGCAGGTTAATTTACAGACGGGAGATTAAACAACTTCCATCCTCGACTTCGACTACTGGCGGGTCCGTTGATTCAACGTCCATGCCTGTTGCCCAGTAGGTGTGTTACGCAGCTCTCCCTCCCGCAGGTCGGCCAGGTCTCACCGCCTTGACCGGCATTGAATTGTGTACTATTTTGGTCATCGCCCATGATCGTCGCGCAATAAAACGAACGCAGCGGTGTAACCTGCAGAGCGTCTTGCGCGCTTCTCAATCTTTTTATGGTGTCGTGTCGCCCTGCCCGAAAAAAAAGGTTGGCAGCATATTATGTGAACGATTTTTATTTGCCATTTATAACGCACCGCAACTACCACCAAAGGCCGAGCAATACCGATGGATCGGCCCCCAGTAGCAGTTTGTCAGCGGGTTACAGTGAAGAGAAATTTGCACAAAAAGAAGGTTTCTGTGCAGCGATGTTCTCAAGCTATTACACAAACCACGCTCAAACAACGTGCTGGAAAAACTGCCGTCATTAAAGATGAAGTTGTTAAAGTTGAAGATTAAATAAATAATAATAATAATAATAATAATTAAATTGGAGACGTATTGGGGTGTATTTTTGTGACGTCTTTTCTTTTAGCCACACCGTTACAAGAGGAACACTCGGCCGTACAAAAACATTGGTGAGATCGTTGG
Organism: Anopheles merus; assembly: GCF_017562075.2. Taxonomy (NCBI): domain Eukaryota; kingdom Metazoa; phylum Arthropoda; class Insecta; order Diptera; family Culicidae; genus Anopheles; species Anopheles merus. The sequence continues at coordinate 27,034 of NW_024428215.1, read as the reverse complement.
GAAAGGTGTTTGCTTGTCTCTTCGCTCCTCCCTTCAGACATGGCTGCAAGATAAATACTACTACCGCCCAGTGAAAAGCCGAACGCAACAACACATCAACAGTCGGAACACCATCGCGGGGAGTTTCTTTTGTGATTTTCCGCAGCGGCCCCATAATAATGGTTCCGGTGGCAACCGATTCTTCGCCGACAGTTTTCGACAGAATCTCCCGGATACGATCGAGATTGAGCGTTGAGGTTTTTTTTTATGTCACTTCACAAGAAGTGCGGCTTCTTTCCCCCTTTCTGCTCGAATTGCAGCTCGCGATGAAAAGGGTTCGTTTGCCCCGATCGCGTACAACCCTTTCGAATTTCCTCGACCACCTTAATTAACTCACCGAGCGGAAATGTAGAATTTACGATTCTTCACGGAAATTGCGACCCGGCTGCGAAGAACCGACGATCGCTGGAGCTGGAAGAAAGCAACAAACACGAATCGAGACCAGCGAGCTGACGACCGGGAAGAGAGAGAGAGCAAACATTGATTTTTTCACATTAAAATTGTACAACAACATCATCGTCGGGATTGCGATCCGGTAGCGATCATGCTGCTGCTGCTGCTGCTGCTGCTGCTGCTGGGTCCACGTCCCAATGGGCATGATGCTTTGTGTGGGTGCAGGGGAAAGGGGAGCCCGGTGGTGAAAGTAAGACAGCCAGATTACAACCGAGCGATTGGAAAAATATCTAAGATCACCCGCAGGAATGGAGTGGATGTTTTTCTGTGTGTGTTTGTGTGCTCCGTGATCTTGCTCTCACGCGCGCTCGCCGGCTCGTTGTAGTGGCGGAAATGGAAAACCTCATCTGATAAGCCTTCCTTTGCCCTTAGTTTTCAAGCCTGGAAAGAAAATCGTTAACTGTCGTAGAATGAAAGGAATGAGTTCAAAGCGTTTCTCACCTTCTTAAAATCTCGGCGAGTACGCGCGCGCGCGCTCCGACTTGACACAGTTTTGTGCAGCAGCGGTGGCATTTTTAACGTGCAAAAATACACTCGACGTGATCTGATGGTTGTCTAATGATGGTACAGTGTCTGGGACAGAAACGGTTTGCGAGGGAATGGATAATGACCACCACCAGACACAAAGCGTTTTCTCTCGATTAACACACTTTTTTCCCCGGTGTTGTCAAGGAAAGTGAAGATGCGTTAAGGTGTAAGATCATGTCTTTAGGGGTTCACAAAAAGAGGAGTGTATTATTTTGTGATAATTATGAATTCTTAGAGAGGAGTATTGTTGGCGATGAAGTTGTGAGAATGAGGAATGCAAGTTAAGTACCATGTTTAAAGCCTACAATTATAGTCTCAAAAGTTGTTTTTAGCGAAATGGTTGGAATTGCCATTATGGAAATTGGACTGAGAAATAGAACACACCAAAAATTCATCCATTTTACCTGTCATCGAAATCGTAAACAAATGTTCTCTTTCCAATAGATTCCACAATGCTCTGGATCCACCTAGATGCCAACTTTAACGTCACATACACATTTCGTACCGCCAAAATTGGGCCACACTTAACGCCCAGCTCACGAACGCGGACTTTGGCTTGGGTCATGGAAACGCTACGCTTCAGCTCGCGTACCATGCACGCCTATATACGCTGGCCCCCTGCATGCCGGGCATAATTCACGTACATCGACACCTGCCAGCATTCTTGTTCACAGTGCGCGAGAACCGGGAGGGAAACAGCAAATGGTGATTCCGTGCGCGCAAAACTGGGCACGATTGGTAAATTCCAAAATAAACAGTACCGTGTGCTAATGGTCACAGAAACTGTAGTAGCAATTAAGTGTGGGGACTAGGAAGACCCACAGCGATCAGGGTGAGCACGGTGGAACGAGACGAGATAAGACGAGCGCGCAATCCCTAGGCAGAGAGTGCAAACCGTTATAAAATAAATTCTACGCTAAATACCATAAATTACAATGCAAATTTATTCCGCGAGGTCGGAGCTCCTGTCGTCAGCGGTTCTACAAGACTACAGCGCGTGCTTACCTTTCTCGCGCACTAACACGGGTATTGGGTAAAAGTCCGGAAGCGTCTGACACACTGTCTGAAGTCTGTCCCAATCGGGTGGGGGGGGAACTGATCGACCAGTGACGATGTGCAATGATGCACGTGGAATCTGCACCTCTCAACAACGCCTCAACGCCACATTTGGGATGATAATTTATTCAAATGAATTCACCTTAATTGCTTATCACCGAGTGCCAGTGTGCCCACCAAGCGTCTAGCGATTCCAACGCGGTGGACGCGAATCATCGTCTTTCGCTTCCCTGTCAGCTTTCTTTTGGCTCCAGTTCCACCGACAATGGCGACGTGTGGCGATCAAGAGGAATCAGTTTTCAGCAGCCTACAGTGGTAACTTGTGCTACTAGTAATGTGGTGTTCCCGCAGCTCCCGGATGGATGGGAAGTCTTCATTATCATATGCCCCCAAGGCGTACAGTCGGACGCGCACCAAGCCTTCCAGAGAAATAGATCATCACGCGCACACTGCGGTCGTTCTACAGCTCCACACGAGTTCTTTAGTTTTCGAATTCGATTCTAACGGTTCAGAGCTACGCTCCATCTCACTCTCTCTGTGGTTTCTTCCGTCTTTTGATGTGCACGTGTACATCCAAGCAGGCCGCAGGCTACTTAGCATAAAGTGAGTTTGCACGATTTACAATGAGTCGGCCTGTATGTGTGTCTGTGTGGATTAGCTGCTTCCTAGGTAGTAGCAGTAGGCGTGTTGCGATTGAACAGGGGAAGAAAACACAAAAAGATCTGTTCTGGAATAAAGCCAGAAGCTAGAATCAAAGGGCGTACGGAGCGTACAGTACAGAGAGCGCGTGTAGTACCAGCAACTAGCGTTTATTAATCGCCCGCGGTAATCAAGGCTAAAGATTGAGAAACACCGTTAGCAGCACTGCTGATGATGATGTTGCTCTTCTCTGTTACACACAGGTTGCAGGTTCTAGGCAAGAACTTCGCTACTGGTGAGAGTGGGTCTGCGTGACTCTGTGACGAATGTGTGGACTCTTCCCGTTCGAATGGCGTCGAAGAATCCGTTTAGCACGCCGGTCGATACATTGTTGATGTAATTGGAGGTTATGTATTCTTCGATAGTCGATCGATTCTCAGCAAAAGTTCTCGACGCTGTAATCGCAACTTTGACACGGTTGTCATCGTTGAAGTATGCGATCGTTAGAACAGGGCTGACGTAACGGTAATTTCTACAGTTCGAGGGGTTAGCTCAATGTATTAAGCATCCGTAATAGATATGCTGCTAATGAGTTACTTCCTTACGACGGGCGGTTTTGAGGTTATATGCCATAATGTATTCATAAGTTTTATTGCTCCTTGTTTTGGGTTCGTTTTGTTGGTCGCTTTCTTTTCGGCACGCAAATAACAGAAGCTAATTAATTTAAATGACCTTCTTCGAATAATTGGTCACTTCTTTCTGAAGTTCGTATATTGACTTTTCTAATTATGGAGTCATTTCTCCTTCCTCTTGTACACTTTATCAGCGCATAAATCAGCCTCAAGTGGCGCGTTTTATTATGATTGATGTAATACACTGCTGGCCGTTTTCCCACCTTCGGTCGTGCACAAACGCCTACCGGTACAAGCCCGGTGTGTGTATGTTTATTTTGATTCTCGCGTGCCACCGTTAAGCCCTGCTGCTGTTTGTCTTTCCATCTTTGCGGGGCCTATTAGTATGGCATAATTTAAAGCAATACTCGAGCGCGTGACCGAAAAGCCATCGCCTGTTTGTGCTGCTGGCCCCACTTGGCGGCAGTTACGGCTGCAAAAGGTGAAAACAATTGAAGTGTATTAGCCTAGCACCCCTACCTTCTAGACGATGACTTTTGGGGAGGATGCGAGGTCATTGAAACGTTGATTGAAGCCAGTAGTGTACCTGCCTCGAAAAGGGAGATCTTACAGTCAACGGGGTTGTAAGGTTAGAATGATTATGACGTTTGATTGTGTTTTGGTTTGCCCGCTTCTCTAACTTCTCGAAACACACTGAGAGGTGTCAAAGGAGTTGCACCAAGACGCATGTACGCCTCCCATGTACTTCAACAGCTGCGGGGCGGTGATCGAGCAGGTCACTCGCGTAACAGATGAAACCCTTCAACGTCGAGTGAGATCAAAGTGGACAGAGAGCGCACTGTGTTGCGTAATGTAAATTACAAGTGATCATACACATCACACACAGTCCAGCGTACGTACTCCTCACGTGGTTTCGATGCAAACGAATAGATATTCCGTCGCGGTTAGGGCATGGTCCGCGCACGGTACGCATAGAAACACTCGTCAATCAGAAATTGTCAATATTAATTACAACCGACTGCCTGGTGCGATCTATCCGGTGATCTAACGGCGGTCTTGATGATTAATGAGATTTAATTACAGCACTGAGCGACTCGCGCGCGCCCGTTTCCACTTCATTCGATTGCAGTGTGCGAGTTTGCGAGTCATTCTCAGGAGAGAAAAAAACTCATCAAGACCAGTGTTGTATGTCACAAAGGGAGGAAGGTAGAACGCCAAAGGTGTTTGCGTCGCGACCATTTTTCCATAATCTAAATTGTTCTTTTATGACGCAGCGCAGCGGAAAGGGCTCGATTGTAGTGCACCACGCTCCTGGGTGGAGCTTAATATTAGTTCCCATTTCCGGACCTTCCATTGAAGGTGGAATGACATCATGCAGAATGGCTACTCATGGCAGTTAGCGTAACTCGCTAATGAACAAGTCCTTACCGTTTTTTTTTTTTTCGAGAGGGATAATAGTTTTGTAACAAACTTTCACCGCTGTCTTGCCAACGGACTTGAACGTGGGTGGAAAATTATGTTTTTTTTTTTTTTGGTTTTGGCATTAACTAGACTAGCACGGGGAAAACTTACAATGGCACAGACACCATCCGGACACCTATTGTGAAAAGATTGTTCGCACATCCAGCTTGTGTAAAACTCCAACGCCCGGTGCTGTTGTACGCTGGAAAGCAGTGAAAAGTGAACGATGAAACAAAACCAACGAGCGAAAAGACCCGGGAATGGATCTGCAAGATAAAAGCTCTTTCCGTTTTGCTTCAAAATGGTCAGCTCTCCCCGTTGGAGGAGCTGTGGTCGGTTGAAAATAAAAGAAGATTGTTTTGAAAGAACCTTGTGACGCTGGGCGGGGTGGAAGAATGAAAAACACATCACGCGATGCGTTGAAGTTTAGCAGGGCATTAACAGGAAACAACTCGAGCGCCCGCCTAGTACGTACAATGGCTCAACAAGCGAAACGTAACAATCGCGCTGGACATTCAGCTTAACTCGCGTATTTTTTCTCTCTCTCTCTTTCACTTTCTACCCTTTTCCAACATTAATGTTTCGCTTTCATCTAATGTTTTGTGTTTTGTTTGTTTTTTTTTCGCTTTTTTTAGCAATCTCCATGCATTTCTTCTTCCTGGCTGCGTTCTTCTGGCTCAACACGATGTGCTTCAATATCTGGTGGACTTTCCGGTAAGTTGAACAGCGAGACATATTATTTCACAATTTGTCGACTGCTTTTAGTCGTGTTTTTTGTTGTTATTGGACGTGCTGGAAAACTCCATTTTCATCAAAGAGCTATAAAAAATCCAAATTTTGAGAGCAGAAAAAACCTAGAATCTACACGGATGGTATGTCCTTTCGGTAAACCATCAAACTAATTGACAGCAACTGTTGCGTACATCCTTCAGTCACCACGTCGGGCGGCGAAATCTAGCAACCAGGGATATTAGTGACATATTTTTGGAAGCTTTTCCCAGCATACGCTAACGTGCGTTGTATGTCGTCGGTGTAAATTCCACTCCAAGGAATCTCGGGTCGGCATAATCTCTCCATGCTGGCAACAGCGAGGCTGCCACTATTTCGGTAGTTGGAAAGTTTTGACTGACGAATCCATGAGGATTTGTTGATGCGTTGATGCGTGTTACTTGGGATGGAGAAGTAAAGAGAGGGAGAGAGATAGAGAGAGAGATAGAGAGAGAGAGAGAAATGCATTTCGTTTCTGCACTCAACTTCCAGGCAACTCATCGAACCGTTGAGCAAGCGTGCAGTGTGAGATGAAATGCAATTAGGGAAAAGTTTTTGGCACATGCACACGACCATATGTACCTCGTCGACATCATCCGCTGTTCGGTGCGGACGGCATAGCTTCAGTGAGGGCGTGTAACGTAATGAAATGGGAGTAAAGATGGTGCAAAACTCGTTGCAAACAACGTCAATATGAAGTGGGTAGGATCATTACTCGTCGGTGCGGAACACACGAACACTGGCGCGTTAAACTTCGTGGAAAATTGCGCGAAGCAAAGTTTGTGGCGTCTCCGGGTTTAGCCGGAGTTTGTGTAAGATTGGCAGATTGGATTTGGAGCAGTGTCTAAGAATCTCGTGTTTCGTTGCACATTGATTGGATTATCGTGTCCCCGGTATCAGCGATTAGTGCGATCGAGTGTGGCCTAGAAGCTGCTGCGGGAAAGTTTTTGCTTGGAAGCTGATATTTTAAGACCCTGGGGATTACCACCAATACCAACTCCGTGCTACTACACGGGACGACTAATGGAGCAGATTTTATCGCTTCTTGCAAACACGCTGCTGAAACCCGGCTTACATTGAAGCTTAATTGCCGTAACATTGCCCAAAAAGTAGGAAGCTTTTTACAGACTATTTATCTACCAGCCGGTCCGCTTGATTGAAACGTTTTCAGTTTTTGGCACATGCCGACACCGAAAGACAACGTGAAAGAAACTGTAACAATATTATCATTAAATCACGGGGGAGGGGGGAAAGGCTTCATTGCCTTACGTACCTGTGCTTACTTGCACTTTTAGACGGTCGCCAATTGTAAGAAGTGCCTCGAGAACGGCCAGGCTCAACCAGGCTCTGATCGGTAGAATGCCTTTACCATGATTTGCAGAAACCTTCTGCAGCCACGAGAGTGTGATCTCGTTTCGATCTGCTCCGCCCTTGGGGATCGTGCAAACTTTGTAACGGTTTGCAAATGACAGCAGCACAAAGAACACGCCCGGAGCCCTGAAATCACAATCGTGAGTGGGCAATTTTGGGGCACGCTGTTGCTGGTACGCCCGTGGGCCTGCAGGAAGGATGTGGATTGTTACTCTTGTTGAAGTCTAGGTTTGTTGTGGAGCAAGTGGAGCACATTTACTGCGCCGCAGAGTCTTGCAGACTTGCGTTTGATATATTCAGGCTATTGTGCAAGCGAACGACAAACGACAAAAGCCTTTCAAAATAAAGTGAACAGAGTGGTATTCAAGCTACTGTAGAACGTGGTCGTATTGCTGGAACAAGCAGCTAGCATGAACCTTCTCTTCTCGGGTGATCTTGCACCATTAAGCGTAACAAGCTGTATAAGTGAGCAACGTTGAATGCGGAAGCGGTAAGCCTAGTAAAAGACTGCGAGCCCGATAAAGCAGCTGCCATTACGTCAAGGTCATCCGACGAGGTGGACACTGTTTACCTACGACGACTGTGCTCCATCTGTTTACAACGTTTCTTTCGCCCGTCGCGGTAAAGCTCCCGTAGTTCTATTTCCAGTTTTAACCCGGCAGTTACTGTTTTTCGAATGCGACGGTTGGTTGACGCTCGGAGAGAAGCGAAGAGGAGATCTCTTGGGTACGGTAGCCAAACACGGCACCAAAAAGGCCGTGTTCGCCAAAGACGATGTGGCGTGGCGCAAGCCGCACACAGCATCTCGAATCTGTGAGTTCAGTGCTCCAGGGCATTTCAAGGCAACTCAAGGACGCCCACCTAGGCGGTGGTGCTGGTGCCCCGTCCCAGTTGTGTGTTGCACCGTCCAAGCAGTTCGGAGCCGCATCGGAACGGCACAAAAATGTGGCGTTCTCTACGCCTTTATGGGCACACGGAGATGACGGTCGTTAACGAGATTGTCTCTCGGGCAGCCGACTCGGCCACCTCGGCACCACATGAATGCGGGCGTGTACGGTAATGGAGTTCTGCATTCTATTAACCAGTGGTTGAAGCGATGATCATCGATCGACGGTGGTTAAAATTGATCCTCTCTTGTGCGGCGCAGGGGGTGATGGTACTGCTGTTCTGCTTGAATAACTTGATGTACTTCTCGCCTAGATCGATCGCACTTCGGAGCCAGACAGCATTAGAGAGGATGATTGACAAAAACTGTCGCACAGTGGAGCTGACCAGGTTCAATTAAAATGCGTTGCTGATTTAAATTGAATGCATCAGCTGGCGATTGCGATCGTTCCGTGTGCCAACTATCCCCCTTCCTCTTGGTGAGCGAAGAATGCTTTAGTTGGTGTTGGCAACTATTCAGCGGAATTCTTGAACTACGGCGGGATGTATCTTTTCGCCAACACTTGGACGATCGCAACAAAGTTGCAACATAGTATGGTGTGCAAAACGTGTACACACGTGTGCAGCAGCAGCGGCATTACTTCAGAAGCCGCTGACGGTGGTATGAAAATGGAATTGGCATGTTTACATTATGTTTTGCAGCGGGAACCTCCCTGCTTGTTGTCCCGAAAAGTGATATCCTCTGGAGGGTGTGTGTGTATGTGTGGTGGTTTTTTTTAAAGGCACGCGTCCGCCGGTGAAGAGGACGAGGATTTTTTCCAATACCTTTTCGAGAAAACCGGGAGTGGGTCTATGTTTACCATTCATAAATTTAGATTGACTTGGTGGTCTCCGCGTGTGTCTGGTGTGTGCGGTTTCGGTTTCAAAAGACTGATGTTTGCGGAAGGAACTACGCTGTGAAAAGGTTTTCGGTTGTAGCATATCTACGCACCTCGGGACGGTTGTAATGTAAAGTCCCGGCCCGAGAAGGATGGTGAATTTGAATGATTGATTTATGTATGGCACCAGTTTTTTGTACCGGCTCTCCATCTTCTATTGTTTGCACCGACTCTCCGAATCGTGGAAGCGATACTATCGCCAGAGGGCGCTTTTGTTTCGCCAGCGTGCCTTGGCCGGGGGACGGGATGTGGGATGCGCGTGTAGTGCGCTCTCAAGATGGCGTTGATGGAATAGCAACAGTGGTGTAGGAGTGTTTTGGCGAAGTGTTTGCCTTTTAAAATCGACCAAGAGCTGGAGATGACTTTACGAGCGACTCAACCGCACCAGAACCGTGGACCTACCCATGTGTCGCGGTACGCAAATATGGTTTCCGCTTTGGCAGCAAGACGCACGCCTCGTTTGAACAGGCCTTTGAAATTGAGCGTAAAATTGATGCATTAAATATTTACGAAGCCACTCGCAGAAAGCTGCTCAGAGAATAGGTGGAAGTTCTGTTTTTTTTTCGTCAAAATGGCATTGAATGGTATACGTACAGTAAGTTTGCAGGTCTTTTGCCACTCAATGCTCTTAAGAGCGGATGCTTATCAAAGGGAACAATAAAAAAACTATGCCATTGTGAGTAGCGTTTCACGTGATGGGTGACACGCAGAAGAAGGTGTCCGCCAGAAGTCCTTTGACGCGTAATGATTCGTAGCGTTTTAGGCTTAGAAGCATCATGTATGCTTCCCCACTCTGCGACTCCGGTTCTATAAGCTCTGTTTGTTGAATTCTGCTCCCAAAGAAAACCTCGAAAATGTTGGCATTTTTTGTATGGCGAGTCACATCGTTTATCATGCGAATGGTGATTAGCTACATTGTACGGACGGCTCTACGTGCCATTACAATGGGATCGTTATACGGGAATTCGGGAGCTGCTGAAAAGAAGTCTTAAGAATATTTTGGAAGAGAATAGAGCAGCCGATAAAAGAGCCCAGGAAGTGGGTGAGAAGTGTTCCAGAAACCAACGCTATACCCAGAAGACAAGCACGACTATCAGGCGAGGGATTTAACGTCTGATTCAAATGCAGATTTGCCCAACATCGTTCATACAATGTATGAAAGAACCCTCGTTAAGTCGCTACCTTTGCTTGCTGCAACTGCGAGATACAGCCAAGAGCTTTGCGCGCTGACTTAAGCCGCCAAAGACACGAATTCAATTTTCCATCAATTATAACTGCCGCGACACAAACATTAGGTAGCGCTTTGGCCACTTAGCCCGGGCCACGTCTCAATCTATCTTGCTGTGTTTGTCCTACGCCATCGGCTCCGCATCCGTTGCACCGTGTGGGTTTTTGTGCGTTTGCGGGGAGAAAATATTTGAGCCTAAACCGTAAGACAAACAACAAATATGAACCATACCCCGTGTGTGTGTGTGTGTGTGTGTCCGTGGGCAAACCGTGGGGTTGACCTTTTTAGCGTGAATCCAAACAGTGTCTGTATGAGCAATGTTTTGAGAGAGGCAGGGGAAATAAGATAAAGACTTGAAGCAGCTAAAACCGAGACTCACCTGTCTCGGCGGGACTTGCAACTCCCGTAGGCGGATGGTGGAGACTGTCATCATCTTCATCATCATCGGGGTACTACGGGAGTCTTCCGGCAAGCTCCTCCCATCTAAAGAAACCAACCACCACCTTCTGGCTTTACTGTACAGCAGCATAGCACCAGTAGATAAAGTGAGCAAATGTTTACCGTCCGCTGCCTACCGTGCGCTCGGGAGAAAGAAAATCGACTGTGAGGCGACCGTGGAAAAGTAAAAATAAATATTGTACAATGAATTATGAGCTTATATCTGGACAAACACGGATCAACACACACACACACACACACACATAGACACGCTGTGTGTTCTGTTTCGGCTTGTCAAGTGCGGGTCGAGTCCCGCGAGAATGGGCCACGGACAAGCTGGATTTTTCATCAGCTTTTGGTTTATTTCTTGGAGATGAAACTCAAATCAATTCGAAAGACACATTCTTTTGAGAAGTATTTCGAACGCTTTTTTTAAATATGTTTGTTGTTTTTGTGAAATTTCCCCGAGTCAATGACCCTGGCCGATGTCCAGATTTTGTGGAAGAATGAGTGTGGGAGATCTGTATGTAAATTGGTGAGTCGGCGTCCATTTATACATCTTCCTCAACAAGTCTGGAAGATTCCTCTGACCGCGTCGATCTCGTTCGGACAGTGACGCTTACCATCCGTTAATCCGCATTCCGTCACTGGCACTCACACACACACACAGAGCTCTTAAACTCTCCCCCTTTTCCTTCCCCAAAGACCCAAAGACATGATTCACGTGGGAGGGGCGCGTTTTATGCGTGCATCCGATCTTGAGCCCCAGATCTTGACATTGGAGAAATATGAATTTCTCGCACAGCTGTAAACGCTCGTAAGCAACAAGGCTGTGAGAAAGTGACATTGCCAATGCCAGATGATCGTGTCTGGATCGAAATACCCGCCCGCCCGCCTTCCTTCCTTCCTGCGATCGTGTTAATAGTGATCGTCGGAAAATGGTTCCCCCTTTTTCGCTTGAACAACGCTTAAACATGCGTCGTACATGCGTGTGATAAATGGGAATGCATTAATCTTGCTGCCATTTCCACGACTTCCACCTCTCGGGGATCATCATCCCAGCGTCTCGCAATCGTTTTTATGTTGCACTGTCCAAATCCGATAGATTATACACTATTCACCAGTCCTCAGTGGGGCATTTGGTTTAGTCAAAAAAGCGCAATAAACAACACACGCGCACCCCTGGGAAATGGAAGACGAGTGAGCTCACGCTCACGATTTAAAGTTCATCAGTTCTCGGGACCGTTGTTCGAACTCCGTTCGGCCTCCGGGTGAAATGATGGTGTGATTTGTGATGATGATAATGACGGGGGCGCATAGATGGGTTTCGTTTTGTTTTCTTTCTTCCCCCCCTTGCGCTTGTGGCATAGGGTGTGGAAGATACTGTGTTTGTCACATGGTTCGCGTACCCTTAGCTCACCTTTTGGACCGGGACCTGGGATGGGAAATGATACCGTTCGCGTCGTTATTGTGATGGAAATGACGGCGGAGGCTTAAGATGAGACCCACGCCTGATCAGTGATTCATTTTCTCACACCTTTTTTTTTTGTTACGAAACCGAACGATGCCGATGCGACGGTAATTATGCAGATGATGGGACGATTTTGAGCGGCTTTGTACACAGTAGCGTTGAGGCATTTTTTGAATAAATTTCACTTTCAATAATGAGTCGCTCGAAAAGAAACGGTCGCGAACGGTGGACGAAACTGTTGAATAAAATGAGCACGGAGCTCGCTTGTTTTTTTATTGCGTTGAGAAAGCTGTTGAAAGGAAACTCGCCCATCCATTGTTAACCCGTCAACGGTGCTTGAATAACGTCAAAAGCATATCACAAAACCCGACCCATCCAGGGCTTCAGGGGTATTGAGCGGATGCTCTGTTTAATATGACACGACTAACAAAGCAAGTACCGGCATGGTTCGCACTCCCGTTCCCCACCACATCCGACTCAATTGCAACCTGCACTTGAATGCACTCACACACACACATACACACGCACACACACGGAAACACAACCAATGTGTGCCCTTCATCATCCCGACGCGCTTGCAACAGCTGCTCTTGTGCCGATGGCATTTAATTACAAGCAGTCAGATGAAAATAATTCACCACTTCGATCATTAACCGGTCGGTGGGTGGGTGGGGTTGGTTGCGGTGGGATGCTGTGTTCGTGTGCACGACAGTATGGAGTCATTTGAAACCACTGCACCAGTGCCAAAGCCACCGCACACAGCACCATCTGTCGAGCCCCGGTCCATGTGTTGCTTATCACGCATCTCGCATGACACACACGCACCACGATGCGGAGTTGCAATGGACTCTCGCAAACAACTATAGCTATAGTGTGTCCCATCCAGCCCCCCCACCCATTCCCACCCACCGTGACAGGTTAGGATGCGTTTTTGCATCGAGTGCATGTTGCATTTTGGTTTTGCCAACGACCGTTGTTAGAGTGTATAATTGTTCGATAGATGGACCACATTGATTTTGCCACGCACCATGTCTCCTCGTCATCCTCGACAGTGGGCGGTGTGGGCGTAGTGTAGCGGGTGAAAATGGTACCTATTCATAACTTGGTGCACGCTAATGGGTAACATTAGCGGTGAATCGGTGTGCGGTAAAAAGGAATGAGCAATACTGAATGTATCAAAATGCTGAAGGAAAATTTATTTCAGTCGCAGGGAATTGGGAAGCATTGTGGATCCTTTTATGGATTTTGAAATTTGTAATCGCTTAAAAGCTTAAAATTAAACGTTTTGCGCGTCACAACTTTGAAGCGTTATGAAAAATACAAAAAGTTGTTGTTGGCACGATATCGACCGCGTGTGATCGGACAGGGAACAGTAATGTTTACAAACATTAAGCTGATTTGACAACTCGATCAAATATCCAAAATACCCGGCAGATGGCGTACAAGATTCACAAAGAGAGACAACACGATTAGATTGTGCGATAACCAGATCTCCGTAATTAGGGCCAATTCGGGAGCAGGTCAAATAGGGTCAAGTAGCACAGCTGATCGACGAACAGGGCGCCATCGCGAAACGCGGTTAGTAGCAAATATTAAGCTAGAAAGGACAGACGAATTTTTAAACTGCGCAAATAAATATAGACACAAAGCCAGTTCTAAAAACGTCTACCAAGCTACTCAAAATAAATAGAAAGCTACATCCGTAGCAACAGTTGTATAAGAGTCAAGACGAAAAGTAATAAAAAGCATAAATATAATAAAAATATCGATAGAAAAAGAGCAAAATAAGAAAAACAGGAGAAAGAAGTAATAATATCAAAAAGAGATAAAAATGAAAAGAATAAAAAGATGAATTATAGAGAACAAATAATAAAAGTAGGAGACAATCCGAGAAGAAAAAATAAAGATACTTATAAGATGCAGAAACACAAGAAAAATGATAATATAATAGAGGAAAAGAATAAACAATAAAACCTGAAGAAAATCTTAAAAGAGTAAAGAAAAAAAAACACAAAAAAAATCATGTAAATTATAGATAACATTTATAGCTCTAAATAAAAATTTAAAGGAAAAATAAAGATACTAATTAAATATAAAAAAGAAGCAAAAAATTAAAATAAAAACATAAAAAAGGAAGATAAACCAATATAATCAGGAAAAAAAGAATTAAAACAAGTAATATGAAAAAAAACTGTACCTTATTTTAATATTTTCTTTGAAAATGTATTTTTCATTGCAAGTTCGAACGTAACTGATGAACCCAACAGCTTCAGCTCATTACCCCATGTTACCTTCAGCAAGCTTCTATAGCATTCAACGAGCAACTTACAGAAGGACGCGTTTCAATAGCAAGCAGTACTTGACGATCACCTTTTGTGTGGCCTTTGCCAATGGCCAGTAGTTGTAAAAATATTTGCATGCCTCCTCCCGCCCCATGTTGCATGCACATTAATGTTTCAATGGCAAAAGAGATGGAGCGAGACAGAGAGCGAGAGGAGGTTGGAGGACGCAATTTTTTAATTATCGATACGCTGACAAGGCCAACAGACAGTGTCGTCTCGTCACATTTGCCTCTTCGTGCGCGACCCTTGCGCTTGCGGCCGATCGACTGGCTTGCGTGTATGTGAGCGCGCGCGCGGATGGAATGTGGCGCTGCGGAAAAGATCAGCGATCTGGTAAACCAATAAAGATCATCTCTCCACGTCCGCGTCCCTTCTTCCATGGCTTCTTCTTCTTATTTTCGCGCAATGCTTCCACGAGCCAGGCGAATGTGTGCGAAACCACACACGCCTGGCGCCATGCTGATGCCGGCGCCAACCCGTTTGACCATCGGAAATTTGCAATGAATGGATCGCGGCTTGACATCTGTGTGCGCCTACATTGCGTACGTGGAGTGGTTGGGGACAGCATAATTTTTAGCTCCTTCTCTCACTCATACACACGCTGCCTCATGTCGCTAACCAATGTCACCGGCACCGGCAGTGTGCACGGGAACATACAGCGTGGAGAGTGGCGAGGATTTTGTTTGACTATGTTTGGTTGTTTGGTGGACGATAGGCACCAAAAGGCAGCCTCCAGCCATTAGCGGACATTGTAACGAATAAGAGGTAGAAACCTCGTGTGTGGAGCGGTTGGCGGAGTCGCGGTAACATTGTTTAATCGGACGGCATAAGCCGATGCTACTTCAGTGGCCAATTATTGCCTTTGACATAAATACACACGAATTAAACATCGCTACCATCAGGTTCGTGCGGCATTATTTTATACCGATGGATACGCTGACAGAGTGAGCGACGAATGGCGAGTGGGGGAGGGAGATATGTGTTATGCTGTCGTGTTTACTTTATCAACTGTAATCCGCGTGTCGGCTGGTGGTCGGGCTGGCCATTTTCAACTGAAATGGTCTATCCCACCCCGGAAAGGTCCAAGGCTTCGTCCGAAAACCACCGAAACCGAAACCTCAATGCAAAGCAGGGGGGGAAAAGTGCATCGAGGACTTGTTGGGTTGACTTCTGAACTCCTGAACCCCTCATCCCTTCATCCAGAATACCTCACTGCCCAAGTCTTTGCACACGCTGCATTTTGTAGTGCGAAATGGAAAATTTGGGTGAAAGCCGATCTCCCTTCAACGTTTGCAGATCGGGCAGCGTTATTAAACTCACTGGCAACTAAAGCGACTAAACATTTGCCATTGCCCCAGCGTGTACCTCACTCTCTGCAATCCGAGAAATCCTGTCGGTTGCCGGCGGCGGTACTTTTAGGAAGATAATCTTGTTTCCGGTGTCGTCATTCGGAATAACATGATTTGTTGAGCGTGATGATGGTGAAAGCCTCGAGCAGAAGAGAGAGAGAGCACGTAGGGTCGTACACAGAGTGTGCTTTGCTGGCAGATGGTAGTAGCATCAAACCACAACGAAGCCTAGTCTTCTCCTGTCTGTTTTTGTCTCCTAAAATTGCAGCTCTTCGACTCGTGCAATTGCAACCTCAGACACAGAGGGAGGAGGGTGCCAGTTGCAGCAGTGTTTGCACCAACTGCAACTGCAACTGAAAAGTATAATTTGTTTCACCCGCTCTCTCGTCCGGTTGGCCGGTTTTGGGCGAAGGCTCCACCAATTTTGTGATTATGTTTTAGCAAAAAGGGGATGGAAGGAACGGCTGGGGGGTTGACTTTTCCGCTAGAGCAAAGCGTAATTGTTAACATAGCTCATCTACTTCATGGTTTTGATTTATTCTGCCAAATGAAACATTCTGGCACACACTGGTGCCGTGCCGTTTGCGATGCGAGCGAACCGTTTTGACTGTGGAGTAGTGTTGTCTGTTTAGGGGCAGTGGAACAAACACTAGAAAGGACTTCATTTTGGAGTAGCAACGAGTTGCTATGGGGTTCCGGCACATGTTTGCTCGCTTAATTTCATCACATTCTAAATGAATGAGTATATAAATAGCCAGTGATGCCATTATCAAACAACCTAATCCAAGGTTATTAAACTCACGCAGCATTTGCCATGACAGAGAGAGAGAGAGAGAGAGAGAGAGAGAGAGAGAGAGAGAGAGAGAGAGAGAGAGACGCATTTCGGTCATAAAGTACCAAATCTGCGCTGATAAGAAGGTGCTAACTGTTAATCGGTTTGGGCTTAGATTAGTCATAACATGCCTCGAAGTATGCTGATAAGGCAAAAAAACCATCGAAGTATGTTTTAATTCTCGTTGATTGTGTAATCTTAACTTGGATTCAAAAACAAAAATAGAAGTGTGCATCGGCCGGGAATCGAACCCGGGCCGCCCGCGTGGCAGGCGAGCATTCTACCACTGAACCACCGATGCTTGTGTCAGTTGGCAAGCTTAGAAACGACCCAGTCAGGCGATGCTTTTCTCGATGTTTCCTCGGTATGTTGAAGAGAACTGATTTTCCCTTGTTCCCACAGCAAGAAATAAACTATATTTCGACACAGACAAACACACGCAAACGCTGTTCATGCGCCATCATAAATCCTCCAATAGCAAAAGGGTAGAGAAAATTAAGCAAAGGGCGCAAAACCCACCAGCAAACCCCGCTTCACCATTCATTGTGTGTACGGGGCCTATCTGCTTTCGTCACGTTTTATGCTAAATTGCCAATCATAGTAATATGATATGCTTTATTCTAATTTATAGTTCCTGACCATCGTATTCCACCGCTACTGCATTCGCTACGTGGAGCACGATGCAACGTTGCAGATGAGATGAGCCTCAGTTTAGGTCTTTCGCAGTTCCCAACTCCACGCAGTGCTCCAGGCCGCTGGTTGGGTATACATCTCATTATTCGACATTCTTGTCCGCCTGGCCGACTGGGTCCGTGAAATCGCCGTCACGTGATGCATCGCTGAAGGAGTGGTCGCGTTTGTTTGAGGGGACTGAGTAGATGGCATTCCATGGGCGCGCGCAATAGATTGCTACGGTCTGCGGACGATCGCACAGCAAACCGGGCCTCTCTCCGCCTCCGATTGCATAATGCATGAGCTACAAGTGCATAACGAATGTGCATACGCACTGGCAAACTGCACTTGTACTTGGGCTGTTGTTGGATCACAGCGAGCAAGAGAGCTATAATACGCTAATGCCGAAATAAGTATAAAAACCCTAAATGGTTCGCGAAACGAGTGGCCAGAAATGACGCCATAAACTGCCTGCCTAGTGCATTCGATCTCGCGGGCCAAGTACCTGCCCGTCCTGTAACCCGATGGACATTCTCGTAAAATGCACTTTGCCACGCTTATCGTCTGAACGGGCGAAATGTTTTGACATATTCAAACACCCTCCCAAACGTGGGTAACCTCTGTAGGGTTTACCCACACGAATCGCTTTTTCCCGTGAAACCGGCCGGATCGGTAACAAGTGCAGCCGAAAGCCATCCGACCGGCCGATGTTTATGATGCAATTTAGATTTAAATATGGAACAATTAATCACCGTAAGGTTTATTTATTGTGGCTGCGGTGCTGCGGGAGCACCGCCACACTAGGGCCGTGCGTTTCGCTAAATATTGACCATCCCACATTGGGCGGGAGGAGCGCGGGATCGTTGTTTTGTAAAAACGATTACCTCGTCCTCCTCCTCCTCTATCCGCCGGAGGATGCTACAGCCGGAGGTAGATCGTTTGCGCAATTGCGGCGTACGTTTTTGGTATTGATGATTGTTTGCATAATGTCCGGCATCATGCAGTCACAAACGCCATCCGACGTGAGGCAATACCGTTCACTCTTTGAATGTAACCCGCCAGTTTAACCAGCATCCCAATAGGTTTGACCAATTAAAATGACACTTATCCAGGAGTTTAGAGGGAGCAGGAAGGGAACGTTTGTTTTGGAAGAAAATTAAACCAGCCGTAAATGCTAGTTGGGTTTGTGGGTAAATAGACGTTCGATTGCTTTTCTACTTTATTGCTTTTTGAGATGGTTTCCCGTGGCGGTGGGTTGATGGGTGATTTGTTTGTGGTGCTGTTTTGGGTATTGGTGTTTTGGGAGTTATTCGATTCAGTGGTTGAGAAGTGGTTGTAGGCTCATGTATGATTTTCGGAGATTTCTCAACTTGTTTTATTGTGATATATACTGTTATTGATTTCTAAACTTTCCTTGTTGGTGGAAATTCCCCTAAACATGAACATATTATGCTTCAAAACTAACAGTTTCGAAACACAAAAGAAGACCAAGGCAAACCAAACCAAAGGAATGCCATTTTGTGACGAAACATAGCAAACAAAAACTAAAATTTTGTGTTGAAAAAAGGATCAAAATTCCTTTCCTTAAACCCAGCCCTGTTAATGAACTAGATCGACTCTCTCGCTAACATTTACCAACCCAATTGCCCTGTTACTAAAATAACCCTCCATACCCCCTTCGCGCATCGTTTATTTACATCGATGTCACCGGTACAAGAAATTAACATATTTTAATTGATTTGTTTTAACGCAACAACGCGCCCGATTTCCACGGGGCAGGCATGTGTATGTACCTTTAAAAAACCCACCCCACAAGAGTTATGTCGTGTTCCGCTTTTTTATCGTGACAATAAAAGAATACCACTTTTTTACGAACTTCGTGAGGTTACAACATGACCACCTCGTCGCACACAGTCACAGTCACACAAAAAACCACCCTTGCGATCATAGAGCGAGGTAATCGTTAGGCGTTTGTCTTTTTTTCGGAGCTGCGTAAGAAAGGGACACTGCTGGGGCTTAATTTATGCTAATAGATTGTGTATAATTTTCAGGGTCATCAACCGGACATCGCGGCGGGTGGCGATGTGATACAAAACGGTTTTGAGGAGGAGGGCTTGGAATGGGACGAAAGCAAAACACCCGAAACCTCACGCTCGGTTTGGGATGGTTTTGATGGGCAGTGGGAAATTGTAAAATTCAATAATTCATTTGTCTCACGACACGACACAGGCGGTGGTGCGCGGTGAAAATATCGCCCACATGCTCTTGCCGCCCTTCGACACCTGTTTGGTCGGTGATGATTCTTCTGGGCACGAACACTCGAAACGAAAGCAGCGTTTGATCGCGCACAGAGGCTCTGTTTTACCCATGGGCTGTGAAGATTGTGTCCCATAACTCACTTGCACTTGCACATCCGGTGTAAAGCGGCGTAAAGCGGAGAGAGAGCCACCATGCATTCACTTTCTTCTCGTTTCCGCCTAGTAGCCCGAGTCTAGTAACCGAGCGGATAGACGACGAAACAGAGCGCAAAGACCGGGAACGATGTGATGATAAATCGCTAGAGAAAAATATGCCGTGCTAGTCGTTAATCACGGGCTACAAATGCGAGAAAATGTGTGTCTCTGTAGATATGTGTGTGTACTGTCCCTCGGCGTGTTGGAGCACCGAGCAAAGGAAGAGGGCAGAGTTCTTTCGCGCTATCTTGTTCGCTGCCGGGATGCGTATGGCACACGCGGTCAAAGCAAAACGGGAGGGTTTTGTTCCGAGGGCGATGGAAAATCGACCCCCCGGTTGGATGGGAAAATAAGCATAACGAGCATGTAAGCGGACGAGCGAGCGAGCAAGCGGAGCCCCCGAATGCATGCTTGCGCGCGAGATCTCGCCTAATTGTTGTCATTAATTTTCCACCGCGATGCTGCGCCACTTTCGCCGCCTCTGTGTGTGCGCGCGCGCACCGCTCAACGACGAAGGATAGGGTTGAGATTTCGACTTTGGTTTGTCCCTTATGCCGCGAGGCACACGCGTACACACGTTTCACTTTCTTCTCCCATGAGAGGAGCATCCCACGGAGGACCAGGCAGCATAAACGGACCACGGTGGGCGCATAGAAAGAAGAGGTTTGAAATATCGTACCGATCGATGATTAATTGGGAATCGATCGGGCAGAAGAGTTGTGGAACCCGCTGACAACGTGTTTGGACACTGGCTGGCTGGTTGGCTTGTTTCCATTTTCTCGTTCGGGGTGTGCAAGTGGGAACGCGAATAAATCATCCTGTAATGCTCGAGATTTTATTCAAAATATTAGCTGTACACAGAGACCCATAAATAACGGGTGGACAAATGAAGATAGCCGGGGTGGCCCCGGTTGCTAATGAAACGATCCCATTGAACGATCACGATCGCGGAGCAGTTTGTTGGTCGGTAAATAAACAGCTCAGCCTTCGGGGTGGGGCGTTTGGGGGGAGCTTATTTTTGGCTCCCTTTCACTTTATCCCTTGTCATCTTGGGGTGGGAGTGGTTCTCGTTTGGGTGCGCGTGTGTGTTATGAAAAGGGAGCTTGTTGTCGGTCCACTGCACGCGTGCGAACGGTCGTTGAAGTGGAGTTTATATTGAAGAATAGCCAGTGGGAAAGCAAGCGGCGCCGTGGCTTAGTTGGTTAAAGCGCCTGTCTAGTAAACAGGAGATCGTGAGTTCGAATCTCGCCGGAGCCTAAGCGTTTGATCTTCTCATGACATATGAGGTAGGAACGATGACGTTGAAATATTTTATACGGTGAAATTATGGTTTGGCCTTGAATTGAATATCATCCAAAAATGCACTTACCTTATCATCTTTAGGACATTCTTCTACATGATCTTTCCGTTGCTGCACTTCTTCAATTTGTGAAACGGACAAATGTGTGGCATTTCGTCGGAGGGGTCAATTCAAAGGTGGGGGGGGGGGGGGGGGGGACTAAAGCGACTTCGGACTCGGGACAATTTACTCGATTCTCTGATGTTTGAGCAGCATGTCTGATTCACGTCAATGTGTCATTGACGTCTCTCTTGCCAAGACCACCCCAAAAAGTGCACCCATTCCACTGAAGCACAACTCCCCACTCCCAGAGTTTGAATCGTCTTCAGGGGGAGTAACCCTTTGCTCTCCTTTTTCATTTACTTTTACTCGGTGTGGAGTAGACAACCCTCCCAAATCAAAGATAAAAAACTTCTTCCTGATCGAAAAACTAAAGTAAACATTTACGTTACCGCCCAGGTTGATTACACTGGGCACCAGGCCCGATTCGAGCAAAGTAAAGAGAAGAGAAACCCCGATACAACAAAAAAACACGCACATAAAACAAACATCAAATCACGGTTGAAGAAGCCCCACCATCGACAGAGAACACTTCAATGTCCGAAAAGGTTGGATGGCTCGTTTTTTTGTTTGAGGCCACCCGAAAGTTGTGGGGATTTGATAGGACGGCAATTGAGTGTGCCCCAAACATTTCTGTATCGGGAATAGTTCTAGATTGGAAAAGGTAAAATGAGCCACCGGGGGCTTCCCTTTTTCGTAAGACAACCATTCCCAAAAACCGGATGGAAATTTGAAACGTAAGCTCTAGATTTGATCAAATCGTTAGAGACCATATGATCAGAGCGATAGAGCGTAATGGACGAAATTGGAATTCAGAGCTCTGCTTTTCTGCGCATACGTTCTCACATTCCCTGCCTTGGCAAACCCATTTAGGATTGATTACGAAACACACTGGCACCGGCTCCGAATCGTACCAATTTAAAGAACTTTGCACTCGTAGTGCTTCCTGTGCCTGTGCTTCAAGACACTCTGTTGACCAACATTTAACGGCAAACGCCTAGACCCGGTTTTGTGGCAGGGAATTAACATCTACGGACGAGGTCTAAGCACCTCGCTGCTAGAAGTTTGTGGGAATAGATAGCAGGTTGAAAGTACCGCAAATTATTTATGCCCCCTTTGGCGGGCTCGAGGCCGTATCGAATTCAACTCGCTCGATTCGGTAGCATATAATCATTGACCGCAAAAAATCCCGTGCTCCTCTCGTTAGTGCTTCTAGATTCGGGTGCTTTGCCGGTAGAATGCAAACTAGCCGCAACTAATCAGCATCCGAGCGCAAAACGGGATGGTTTAGTGGGATGTGTGTGTATGTGCTGTGTGTGCTGTGGGTAGCCACGTAGATGTGTTTTTTACTCATCTCTTCTAAATTCTCGTTTGATGTACACCTGACGAATGATTGTGGGATGGACTCGCTCGTACTAGATTGTTGTGGCGAACACAACACAAACAACTTAATTTGTTTTAACCCGGTGCCAGCGGCCTGTGATCAGCAAAGGAATCAAACCGGAAGGTTGAACACTTCTATATTGTATTCAAAACAGCTACGGTCAGTCTTTAGAGTCGAGAGCCACTGGCACTACGTTTGCGTGTCACAGGCACAGAAACACAAGCGTGGTGAAATCAATCCCACACAGCGATGGCTGTAGGGCATCCATGGCTACAATCACAGAACATCGTTGCATCGTTGGTGCATCGGAAGCGTGTTTTTCGGGAATAGATTCAAAATTTTATTGCATCCAAGCATCCTGCTCCGATTTCGATTTCGAGTTTGCTTCGATCAGCACGGGAGGTACACGGTATTCATTGGACCGGAAATCATGACCTGACTCGAACTCTCAAAACTGCTCGGGCAGGCAAGCCGGAAATTAGATTGATTCGGTCGTGTTTTTCCAAATGGTAATCGGATCCAAAGCGAAAGAGGGTGACGAGAGACGGGGAGCAGAACAGAACACAACACCTGCCGAATAAACGTTTGAAGTGGAGGTAGAATAACCCCCCTTCGGAAACAAACCGAGACCTCCCCGAGATTGGAGCTGGGATGTTTCGGGGCGCGGACTGAGATTTAATTAAATTTGAAACATTTTTTCACGCTCTCTCTCTCTTTCTTTGTTAGCTCAGGTGGTTTGTGTTCGTTTTAGACCACCAGACACCTGTATGCGACCAGATTCGGTCTGGTGAGCCTGTACGGTTTCATAACGGGTGTTATATTCCCTCCCGGAGTGTCAATAATTTAATATCGTATCACGATCGGATAAGCTAATCTCAACCAGAGGTGTGAAGTAAAATATAAAAGGAACAACAAATTGATAAAACCCTAATGAAACTCTGCAAATATGGCCGTGACCTACAGTTTTGCCGAAGCTCCCAGCGCGTTTATCAAGCAGTCTACAGGGACTGATAAGAACATTAAGCTAGAGAGATGGAGTTGTCATTATGGTGGCACCTGGTGGAAGCTTTATTTATGTTTGTCTCTACGGAGTACTTACCACGATGAATGGTGGACATGCATTGTGTCCTCTGGCATTGTTTGTGACGTCCTACTCGCCTCAATCTACGGCTTCTCCCCGAACGAAACACTGCAGTCCTGCGGGAGTCGTTAAACGACACCGTTCGCGTGTGGTGATTATGAACCCAATGCCAGCGGGTTCCGTCCAAGCGTTTGTCTCTCGCATTTGATAACGGATTCCCGACCCGTGCCGCTCACACAGCATGCTGTTGCCAAAATAGAACGGTCCGCTGCGCCAAAGTCCCGTTTAATCTGGTTTTCGGTGGTGTAAAAATAAAACCACACACACACAGACATGCACCCACCGAGTCAGCTGCCGCGATGCCAAATGCCGACTAAAGGAATGCACAAACGTTTGGTCTCTCGGTCGTTGATTGGCAGGTCATTGGAGACAGGGAAGAGCACGGGAGCAGAACAGGTTCTGCTGGGACGTCTCTGTGTGCCACTGAAGTGGATCGGGAAGGGAAGAAAAACAAAACCACCGAGCCGCACACAGACACAGATATGAAAGGGGTTAGAATAAGAGAGGAGATCTTAATCCCAGAAGCACACGACCAGCCTTCATATTCCGTTCCCCAGGCGGTGTCCAGTTCGTTGACATTGGAGTTCGTTCCAGATGTCTCCGAAACGGTGCACGATCTAATCAATCTGTGACCGGGGCAAAGTCGATTGCGATTGAAGCGTTTGAGGATTTATTGTTTCCTATATGAAACGGGAAGCTGGATCCCGTTCCGGCTCTCACCAGCAGCTATCAATTGGGTCGAGTTTACGCGGATAAAGTCGAACACTTCAACATTGTATCAGTACACGCTGCCGCTCACTAATCATAGTCCATCACGACGATCGTGCTCGTTTCGAAATGTCACCCCGGTGGAGGGTAGATCGTTTTGCATAGCCTCAGTTCCCCCCAGATGCTGCGAGTGAACGAGCCAGATATTAGCGCAAGTGTTGGAATGTCGTTCCGTGCAAGGGTAGCTGATTTGAATTTGGACGTCAGTGGTAGCAGCCGGACGTTTCTCACCGTTCACTCGATGGTGCCTAGGATCGTGCGCTTGCTCGCATTTAGCCCATAAATCTACAAGTTCTACACGGCAAACACCTTGAAACACAAACGGAGGGACACACTGTTAACTGTGCACCCTAAAGCCAATGCCAAACATTCCACAACGGCCACCGGTCGGGCTGCGGGGTGGTCCATATGCGGCCTTAAACCGTTGACATTATGCAAACGCACTGCCCGCCCGGTCCCAGCGGTCCATTTCGGGACATTTCCACTTATCAGCTCGTTGTGGCAGTGTGACGAGTGACTTCGCTTCGATGGTGGTGTCCATAACAGATCATTAGATCCTATTTCGATGAACATTTCTGTCATGATGCTGATCGGTGCGTACTTGAAAGACGAGATGATCGGCATGATCAGCCATGATCTTTTGCTAATCGATTCACTGTAAGCACTGCGAATTCCGCGATGCTTCATGCTCGGGTCTGCACCTTTCTTCTTCTGTACGTTGTATTTTCAAGCGGTTGTTTATCTACTAATGCGTGTCTTGAATGTTAATTTCGTTGAATGGAAGGTGTTTCACCTATGTTTTTTTTTGGTTTGCTGGCGTCTTTCGAGGTGCGGGCATTGGGCGAACTTCGTCCGACGACGACGACAACAAAGAGCGCTACAATTGCGCTTGAACGATCGTATTGCCTCGTGGCCGTCATAAAACAGCGACTGATTGCATCGGCGACCTTCCCTCATATTGCATTCATAATGCAGCGCTCTAACTCCTTGCGAATTGCCAATAAATTAGCTCGTTCAGTTCGACGTCTATTAGCGATGGTTAGCTCTGGGCGGAAGATACCCGTCCCGTTTAAGATCTCGTAGCCCCGTTTTCTTCGACCGTGCGGCTCCGGTGCAGCGATCATAAATATTCAAATGATCAAAAGCACTGGGTGCGTTTGGGTTGCGCATTCCACCTTACCGTGTGCATCGTAACAACGGTTGCGCAAAACTTGAAATGGTTATTTTAATGCGTGTTTATATGGTGCTCCTATTGCGAATTGCAGCAGGCGAGCGAGCGCGCGCACGATGGTTTTCAAACGTAGCCTTTGCACTGCATCTGTCGCTAAGGCAATTGTTAACGACTTTAAAAGACATTATCCTCAATAGTTGCCGGTGTGCTATGATTGAAAGGGCTCCAATATTGCGCCATCTATTCTTTTGGTACCAGACGGCACCCTTGAAGAATGTTTGCCTCGTTTGGAGTGAGTTGTTATGATCGAATGCGACCCATTGGTGTTCCAGAATGCTTTTAGTAAGCATTATTACCTCGAGTTAACCGATCGAAGGTTAATTGTACCATTGCCATATTGTCAATATGGCTTATGATATAAAATTATTACTGCAAGAGTTGAAAAAATTACCTTCTCACGATCTTACTACCACTACCATCAGAGAAGCATATGTCTCGTATGATACCTGTTGCAAGCTCTGCTGCCATCTTCGTAGCCCTAATTGATTGCTTGGGTTTTGATG
The DNA here is from genome assembly GCF_017562075.2 of Anopheles merus. NCBI lineage: Eukaryota > Metazoa > Arthropoda > Insecta > Diptera > Culicidae > Anopheles > Anopheles merus. Next base: position 1,053 of record NW_024428215.1, on the reverse strand, counting down.
GGTTTGGTTCGTATGGGCGAGCAAATTGCCGCTCATTACAGCATCCAATTTGATTGATTCCAGCAAGGGCGAGATGGCGGGAGTACGTACAAGGTTTACATTGCATATGACCACCTACATCATCGGTTTCATCATCATCATCATCATCATCATTCCCATCCACAAACCTGATCGGCATCTTCGCACATCTTCGATTGATCTTGCCTCGACATGGTTCGGTTGACGTCGAGGAAGGGCCAAACGGGTGCCGGGATGGAAATGGCTTATCCAAAAGCGGAAAAGACGTCGGTAAATTGGTGGAAAATAGGTTATTATGCGCGGGTCGGTAAAAGGTTAAAACCATTAACATGGAGTTCCACCGTGTGAGCAACGCTGCTCGAGTACATTTTAAAAGCGCCCGAAACAGCTCACGGTACTTCACTCAGGTGCGCTGGTGCTTGAATGCATGTAAAAAACGAACGCGTGTGTGTGTTTCGATTGGAGTAAACATTAAATGAAAACATGAAGTAGTGCTTGCAGCAGCGTCGTGTAATGGTAAGTGAGCGCCGTAGAACGTTTGAAGCGCATAGAAGCCATCGAGAAGTAGGAAGGATTAATGTGTGAACTCCCCTCTTTCGTTTGGTGCGTCTTTTCCACCCGAGAGTCGGCAAAGAAGTTACCGAGTGGAAGATTATGTCGTATTCGATAGACATCGATTTAATGGTGGATATGCAGACGAGGAAGGTAAAGGTGGAGCAAGCGTCTCGGAGAAGTCTCTCGACTCGACGACTTATCAACGACGTAAAGAGACGACAATATTTAAGCGGTCTTTAAGGCAAGCAGCGGCTGTAGGTAGAGTCGTTCCCAGAGCAACGACAAGAGGTCAATAAGAGGATAAAACACAACTTCGTTCGAACGGGAGACGGACTTCGTTTGTAAACATGGTGGTCTTTTAGCTCGAGTCTTTACTTAAGATTTTGAGACGTTAGTCCATCATTAAGGTACTTGAAAACAGAAACAATAATGAGCAAACATTACTGTGGAGGGGTAGGATTGAACAGCATAAAAGCTTAC
>NW_024428214.1:0-35973 GCF_017562075.2 Anopheles merus | reverse complement strand
GTGAGTTCATACGAGTTCGGTAGGTTTATAGATTTGTTTGCTGACTCAACGTAGTTCAGTAGTTTTATACAAGTTCAGTAGGATTAGTAGGTTTTGTGGGAACATACGAGTTCGTTAGGTTATTTCACTTTAATTTCGTTCCAGCCATGATCGAAAAGAACGCTGAAAAAACAGGTTCAAACAGGCCTGGATGCATTGTTTACAGCAAACCGGCTCATCAAATCAAAGAGAGTACAATGTCGAGCGTTCTATAGGCCGGATCACAAAGAGCACTGAGAGCATCCGGTCCGGCATAGATCGCAGAGAACGCTGAGAGCAGCCGGTTCAGATTGTATCGATAAGATCGTTGATAGCAGCTGATTCTGGTCGGATCGCAAAAAAAAACGGTGGGAGTAACAGGTTCAGCTTGAACCTACTTGGGTTAAAAATAAGGATTGCGGTCTGGATGCTTGCATGCTGGAACGGATCGCACCTGGCAGGTTCGGAACGCAACACGCATCACTAGTCTGAACTCACTGGTTGAACTTCGATTCCTTCCAACTATTGAATATGTGCTTTTAGTTGTTCGCAAGGCTGGACGAGGTGAAACATACAGCGAAATGAACTATTTGACAGGAAAATCTCATCCGAAATCTTTTTGACAGGAGCCCGAAAATTCAAAATGATCGCATTGTAGATGTGAAAAGAACACGTAGAGCAGCCTGCCTGCTCTCATGGTTGAAAGGTCTGAAGTTACCTTTAACAACTTCAAACCCCGTTTCACGGTGGTAGGCTGTTTCCCTACAAATGGTCTTGACTACTGCGTAACAAAACAAATCCTTCACAGCAAGGTTGTTAATAAGCGCCGCGCCGACGAGAAGGAAATAGAGAACTGCAGGTAAAAAGTAGCAGCAAAGCGTTACGAGAAGGAATTGCACATATCTTTGGTATTCGAACTAAAGACTCCTTTGTATGCAGTAGACTTCGGAGTGTGTGATGAATTATTTTGCTTTTGAAGAAGCGCCCGAATAATTTTGGGTGTCTGCATATGTTTCGTTGCATTCTCTTTGACTAATTTCTGTATTGTAACCTAGTGTTAGCTACAGCATAAGAATGCAGACCATTTTGGAGTGTACGATATCATCACCTATCACGTCAAACAAAATTACACGAATTTGACTTACGTGGTCCCCATTAACCGTCAACTCTACAACCGGATACCCGTGTATGATTTCGATTTTTAATCTTTAATAACTTTTTACAGAGAAGTCGCAGCGACAAAAATTGCTCATGTATCTTTAGACTTTTTTATTCTCTTTATTTTCGTGCAAAAACATAATTTTTTCGAAAAATTAAAAAAAAACTCGAAGTATTTTTTTCTTCGATACACTTTTTGTATTCTTTACCTCTACAACCGGCATACCCGGGTATGCCATACATTTTGTATGGGGAATGAAAGATTTTTATGCTAACACTTTAAAAAATCCTGTTCTAGCAGTAGGAGTTGCATTAAATTGGAAGAGAAAGTGTATAGATTATTATTTTTTGCCTTTGTTTAGTTGATATAATTTTAAAAATTCTTTTGATTTTTTTATCCTTCAACTGATGATCACTCAGGCGGTAGAGAACCTCGGATTACAGATAAACGAGGCAAAGACCAAACTGATGATGGCAACATCAGCGGGCCTACCAATAAATAATCAGAATCTACGTAAGCGTGATGTACAGATAGGTGAACGCACTTTTGAAATCGTCCCACAATTCACCTATCTTGGGTCAAAGGTCAGCAACGACAACAGCATGGAAGCTGAGTTGCGCGCAAGGATCCTGGCTGTCAACCGGTCTTTCTACAGCCTGAAAAATCAGTTCACCTCAAACAACCTGTCGGGACGGACGAAGCTGGGACTATATAGTACCTATATAGTTCCGGTACTCACATACGCCTCTGAGACATGGACACTGTCCAAATCTGACGAAACCCTCTTAGCCGCGTTCGAGAGGAAGATGCTCAGAAGGATACTTGGCCCCGTATGTGTGGAAGGACAATGAAGGAGCCGCTATAATGACGAGCTTTACGAGATGTACGGCGACTTCACTGTCGTACAGCGTATCAAGCTCGCCAGGCTCCGGTGGGCTGTTCATGTTGTACGCATGGAAACGGACGACCCAGCCCGTAAAGTTTTTTTAGGCCGTCCACAAGCGTCCGCCATTAAGGCTGGGATAACGGACTTTCAGACGAAGGCGCGAGACCGTGAGCGGTTTCGGACACTCCTGAGGCAGGCCAAGACCTTCTCCCTATGTCTACTTCTCCCTATGACATGGAAATAACAGGAACTAAGAATAAGCCTAAACTGATCGACGACTACAACAAATTGAAAGGCGGTGTCGACAATATGGACAAGTATTTCTCAGAAAATATTACAAAAAGAAGAACCAATAGGTGGCCACTGGCTTTTTTTACAATATGTTAGATGTAGCAGATGTATCCTGATCGCGCCCGCGACGTATTTCGTGTGTTAGCATATTTCTAGGTTGAATAATCTAAATAATAGATCGTAAAAAATGTTAGATGTAGCAGCTTTTGCTGCATTCATATTGTACAAAGAAAAAAATCCTCAGTATAACACGTCCACAAACAAGAGACGTATGTTCCTTCAACAACTGTGTGAACAATTGGCAATGCCAGAAATAGAAATTCAATTAGATAATATACAAATTTTGCGTCACTTCGGGTCACGTAGTGGTTATGAAAGGAGGTCCTATAAAAGCACTAGTTACTAATGAAACAATGACTCCAATTAAACGGGACGCTAGTGGTAGGGTTAAACACACTGGGTTATTTTTTCCTTTGTGTTAAAAAAGGGTCTACTAAAAAAGTTTGTGATGAACTACCTCGATTTGATCTTTGTATGCGACGATATCCTGCAACAATGCTCTCCACCGACAATAACACCCTTCCCTATAGTTGCTATTGATTGCTATCATCCGCCTATAGAGCTGTGCCTGCCGAACGGCTTAGCCAAAGCAGAACATCATACAACATCACATCAAGAATCAGGCATGCTCGACTACAGTCGCACTAACTTTTCGATTCTAAATGATCTACTGCAATCTTCTGACTGGTCATTCTTGATGGAAATCCGGACGTAAACCATGCACTCGATATGTTCAATCGAAATTTACGGAACATTTATCTGCCTGTTGCCCTATAAAACGTCCACGACAGGGTCCACCGTGGAGTAATGCTCAATTACGCCGCTTAAAACGAAACATATCTTCCTGCTATCGGTTTTATCAAAACAGTGGAACACAACAATCGAGATTGCGGTTCATCGCTGCACACAATGTATATCGAAGCTATAATAGACAACTTCACTCTCGTTTTTTGATCCGTATACAGTTCAGCTTAAGAAGAAAACCGAAAAAATTTTGGAGGTATGTCGACACAAAACGGAAAAACAGCTCCCTGCCAGCTATAGTTCCTTTAATGGAACAACTTCGTGTACCAAGAGGAAACCTGCAATTTATTTGCCGATCGTTTCATGAGTTCGTTTGCCACTGAAGCTCCTGGCTTCTCATTGGAAGCTGCTCTCAACAACGTGCCCTCCGATGCTGTCGATGTTAATGTGCGTGACATAAACATCTCCAGAGACTCTGTGCTAAAGGCGCTCAAGCAGGTCAAACCATCCTACAAAAAACTAGAAAACTAGATGGTAGAAAACTACCGAGGCATTACTACTTTGCCTGCAGGTGCTAAGGTTTTTGAAGTTGTCGTCCAGAACTCGCTCTTGAACTGTTGCCGCTCGCTGATATCAACACGCCAACACGGTTCTTCCCTCGCCGCAGTGTGACCACCAATTGGTGGAGTTTGTATCTCACTGCCATGCTGCATTCGCTTCGGGAGCCCAGATGGATGTCATCTATACCGACCTTAAGGCTGCCTTTGATCGGGTGAATCATCGCTTGTTGTTGGCGAAGCTTGCTCGTCTTGGATTCTCTACCCCTTTAGTGGAGTGGTTCGAATCTTACCTCACCAATCGTCGATATCGCGTCAAAGTTGATTGTATGACATCTAGGGAATTCGTGAGTTGTTCAGGCGTGCCACAGGGTAGTAACCTTGGACCCTTGCTGTTTTCTCTATTTTTCAATGACGTTGCTACTGTAGTAAGGGAATCTGAATGTTTATTGTATGCGGACGATCTTAGACTTTTTTTTCCTGTGAGGTGTTTTGGTGATTGTCTTGTCCTGCAAGCATCGATCGACTCTTTTTCCGACTGGTGTCTGAACAACGACCTACAAATTTCTGTTGATAAATGTTTGTCCATGTTTCACCGTTCTAATTGTCCAATAGTGTTTAACTACTGCATCTCCGGTACACAATTACAACGACACAGTGCAGTAAAAGACTTGGGAGTTACTCTTGACCGTAAACTTGACTTTCATGTGCACCATAACGAAATTATTGATAGAGCGAACAGAATGCTAGGATTTATACGCAGGCAGTCGAGAGAATTCTCCGACCCACATTGTCTTGTCGCACTCTACAAATCACTAGTCAGATCCATCTTAGAATACTCCTCAGTAGTTTGGTGCCCATCGTCGTCGTTATGGTCGAATAAGATTGAGTCAGTGCAGAAAAAATTCACCCGTTTGGTCTTACGGTTCACACCCTGGCGTAACGTAGCAGCGAGACCTAGTTATCATGCCCGGTGTTTAATTTTTGGACTCGAATCTATCGCTACTCGTCGCGAAACGGCGCAAATATTGTTCATGAAGAAAATCATCCTAGGAGAGATAGATTCACCGGACCTTTTAGCTAGAGTTAATTTCAACGTACCTGCTCGTATTTTAAGAAACTTTAGGCTACTAAGAGTTGACCATACTAGACGTGCATATAGCGATAATGAACCTTCGACTGCGATGGCTATCCGATTTAATGCGCCCTATGACTCTTTCGACTGGAATTCCCTAGGTGAACCTGTTTTTCTTGTTGTGATACTCTTTGTTATTTATTTTGTGCTGATGTTACATTGTACCGTGATGCTTTATGTTATTATAAGTTTAGTTTATAAGATCAGTGATAAGGCCAATTATGGCCAATCACTTAACATTTACAAATAAACAAAATAAACAAAAAATAAAAAAAAATGAATGTAAGAAACCAGTTTGTGCCCATCACTCCAAAATTATAACAAAGTGTGATCATTGTGGAGACTGAAATCAAATCAAAATTAATTTTCTTACTCTTTTTTTGTTGAATGTAAATTAAGCTTATATATTAATAATTAATTTAATTTAATTTAAGGATATTTCCTGCGTTTGAACTACACGTTAAAAAGTTGAAAATAAAATATGATTAATGCCATAACAATAATGCCATAATATATGCAGCATTATTGACTTGTTATTGTATCAAAACGGGTAATCATTAGTTTTAGGTTATATATAAAATTATTAAATGAATTTTTTAAATTCTACCAATAACACGATGTCAAATTTCATTCAAAAACTACGATTAGAACAGAAGCTATTAAAGTTTTAGCACAAAAAAGTTTAATCCCCCATACAAAATGTATGGGATACCCGGGTATGCCGTCGTAGAGATGAGGTGTAAATTTGGTCATTGACACAACGGTTTATGGTGTATCAAATTGATGTGTACAAATTGATGATAACTCGTGCCTCGTATTAATGTGATCCGCGACTTAGGCGTTCATTTAGATAGCAGATTATCCTTTCAGAATGAATATGAAGTTATCAAAGATTTCCATCCATTAAAGTTCATTTTGTGTGTTGCGAAAGACTTCTAGGATCCATTCAGTGTAAAGCTCAGTATTGGGTAATTGTTCTTTCTACTGTAGAATTTGCTAGTATCCTTTGGACAACAACAATATTTAATTAACAGTTTGAAAATTGAACTTTCAGGCCCCCGTTTAGATGTTGATGCCCAGGACATTATTAAATACAGTATTAAGATCGACTAATTTTGGATCTAACGATCCCCGTTGTAGCGGTTGAAGAGCAAACCGATGGTGAAGTGGGTTGTAGGAGGAAAACAACACGATAGGATTACATTCCTGAATTATGTATGTACCAAGAGCAAACATTTCGATTATGCTAAAAATCTTTGTTGAGGTTTTTGTGTAGATTTTGTTTGATCGATTCAGTTTTGAGCCGTTATTCACAAATTAATAAGGTTCTTATGGCCTTCTTATTTTAAATATTTTGATTTGTATTTTCTAAAGAATCATTACATGCGAAGATTGTTTTAAACTATTGATATAAAAAATTGATAATAATTATTATTTTAAAACTCACTAGCTGGCCCAGTAATCCTAGTTTTACCCAATTAGTATTAGCTGACGATTAAGTATTATAAGTTGTAAATATAGGTGTCTGGTTACACATTACTTTTTATATGTCCATATCATTGACGTTTATTAAACAAATAATGTGGTACAGAACATAATTTTGAAGACTAAACTAGAATTATGGTACAATGATGTATTTACATGGAAATAATTAAATTATTGAAAAAATAGATAACTATTATTAATCTATAAAACAAATCTCGTGCAGTGGAGCGCCGATTATCCGCGTACTTTTCATTAGACTCTTCGTTTATCCGTTCTGAAAAAATGCTGAATTTAAAAACAAAGATGACATTGAGTGCTGAGAAGAATATTTGAAGAAAAAAAAAACGGTCGTAAGAGCTTATTGTCATAACGAAAATCGCTCTAATTCATGGGAACCCCAAATCGCTCTTTGGGACCATGAAGTTCATAAAAACTGACTAGGTTTTACCAAAACAGAATACAAATTCAGAAAAAAATAGGAATTTGTTTTCAAAACTTTGACTTTGACAAAACGTCTTTCATGTGATTTGAGTATCCGGGCGAGGTCGGATCCCGATTTTCCCGGAAAAAACGGCTCTTCACTGTACATATATATTGTATATATGTATAGCTTGGGCAGTAGCAACGAGATGATTGACGGCACCAGTCTTTGACGCTTTGACAAGGGCCACCTCGTACCGATGTCATGCATTGAAAAGCTATAAAGTTCCACCAAGTTCGGTACGCTTTCTTAACAAGCCTTCAAGTTCCATTGTGAACCATACACATCAGGCTAATCAGCTACAAGGTTCCTGAGAGTACCATGTACCTGTTTAAAAGCTCCATATTTCCGCAAAGTACCGTCTATCTCTTAATCAGCCACAAAGTTCGACATCGGAACGATTTTTCGTTAAACAGCCTCAAATCAGCTATAAAGTACGAGCTGGCTATTTGGGAAGTATTCAAACACTCGACCACGTGATATCTAATCGGGGTTCACTCAGACTTGTTTCACTCTACCCGCCTTACAGTACCGTGCCTGTACCGGTGCCCGTTCCATGCCCGGCTCATCTTTCTGTACTGTACCACATCCAGACGCTGTGGTCCGGTGGTTGTACCGGCTCCCGTCCCTACGCTTCCTATCACACCTCAACGCTCTTAAAGGTAGGGTTCCTGCCGCCCTACTTCAGTAAGGCGTACGATGGTGGTATCATGCTGCAGAACTTTGTACACTGGTCATCATCATGGGCTCAGGCTGCTATAGCTATTATCCAAATAAATATTATTCTTTCTTTGTTACCTATTTAAACGTGCATTATTTAACGTATTTAACGTGCAATAAAATCATTGAAATAAAAAAAAAATTATACAAAGCCGAAATCTCCGTTTGCTGTAATAAAAAATCTCGATTAAATGCAAACATCAAAAGAAAATGTAATTTTCATTTTTTTACCGTGATTTCGGCAACAGATTTTTAACCGATATCTTTGCTGAGATCTCAGTTGTGCAGATCCCGGTAAAAATTATCCAAGATTCGGTAATTTTTTAAAGAGTGTATGTCAGATAACGCATCACAGCAACCAGCTGATGTGCTATGTATACACATAACCGTATTAATACACGATGCGCAATTTCAGATTGCGCATATATTCGTTTTATCAAAATATATGTCATTTCGCGTAGCCAACCCTGAGCTATAAACGTCATTTCCATACAATTTCAGATTGCGCCAAGATTGCACATAAATTTTTCAAGATTACAGGATTTACCAAGCCAATCGGGCGTCGTCAAAGCGTTATCGGTCGTCGTAAATACTTTTTCGGGCGACATAAACCCTCAATTGGGCACTGTCATTTCTATTCGAGCCTTGTGAAGTATGAATCGGGCAAAGTACAGAATGAATTGGGCCTACTTTATATTTTGTTGCTTTCTAGCTATAAAACAATACTTTTTTGCGAGTAGTTTAACTGATATCACTATTTTTAAGTTAAATTACATAAAAAATTATTCAAATTCATTTTTTAATTTTTTTTATTCAAACCCGTACAATGCAATTTGGTTTGATATTTTTTAAAATAAATAATATGTTTGATTATTTAATTCGGTAAACATTTTAAAATAATACATAATAAGTTAAATAACAAGCAAAATACGTATTTTTAAACAACTTGATGGATCAAACACAACCGAGCGACCGATTTAACACCTTCAAGAGTAGGACGCTTTCATTCTGTACTTTGCTCGATTCATACTTCACAAGGCTCGAATAGAAATGACAGTGCCCAATTGAGGGTTTACGTCGCCCGAAAAAGTATTTGCGGCGACCGATAACGCTTTGACGATGCCGGATTGGCTAGGTAAACCCTGTATATGTCCGAGATATATAATTTTTTTTTGACAGATAATATATCAAACCGACCCGTTGACAGATATATATATATATATATATATATATATATATATATATATATAATATATATATATATATATATATATATATATATATATATGCGCAATCAGAGATTGCGCATCGTCTATTGCTACGGTAACGTATACATAGCATGTAAGAAATCGCGATTTATCGATTAAAAAACTTCCAATTAGAGAATGTTTTACTGAAGAAGATATTCCTTTGAAGTGAATTTCCGCCAGTGATGTTATATCTCCCCCAATCCTTAGCTGTATCTGTCAGATATTTCACCTGTCAAATAGCTCGTTTCGCTGCACATTTCACCTCGTGTAGCCGCGCGGTAAAAGATTTAACACTACGGGCATAGCAACATTGGGATTGTTTTTTTTGCTATATTAGGTTTCTGAGCCCTTACAGTCATGGGATTGCATATAGTGTAAACAATTGTCTACGTGATTCCATTCAACATTCATTTACTACCCTTTATTCTGGAGCCTGATGTTTTAGTTTGTACTGAAGTTTGTATAGACAATAACGAATCAGAATGATTTCGAGCGTCTAAATTTGATCCAGTTGATTTTATCACTGTGACTGATTGGTCGGCGTGCTCTATCAAACGAAGTTTTTCTTTAACACTTTCAATATCAGCGGAAGACCTTGCAAAAATTCTTGCTTCTGCTAGGGCGGAAAACTCTTCAGCGTTCAACGATCTCAAACGACGATCTTGAATCAACCAATCACAAACCAGCACTTCCTCGACAGTCCATCGAATCAAAGGATTGGGTTCGAGTAAACTTCGCACCAGTGTTTTTACTTCCGACGACAATGCGTTTTTTACACGCGAACGGAACTTCCAAGCACGGGCCATTTGTTGTTCGTACACTTGCCGAGTTTTGCCCTTGAACGGTACGGATTTGTTAAGCAGCATGTACAATACAACTCCTAATGCCCATAGATCTGATGCTTTCGGATTGTAAGGCTTTCCTTTCAGTAACTCAGGCGCTGAATAGTCGAACGAGCCGCAAAACGTTGTACTTAATTGCGGTTGTCGGTTTTTTTCTGTAACATACCGAGCAAATCCAAAATCACTCAGTTTTACGTTCAAATTTGCTGACAATAGAATGTTTTCGCATTTCAGATCCCTGTGGGCAATGCCTGATTCGTGTAGATATTGAACTGCCAAGCAAGTTGTCGACACCAGATGCGTGTCTGGGTCTCTCTTAGTGGTCCGTGATCAATCACGAAAGATAACATGTCACCCATTTCGGCGTAGCGCATGAAGATGCAAATTTTGTTGCGACACTTGATAATCGCATTTATGCGGATGATGTATGGATGACGGATATGGAGCAGTATCGTTAATTCCCTTGGGAGAAATCGTTTTCGAAACTTTTCACTACATTTATTTGTATCAATCAGTTTACAAGCCAACGTTTCGAAACAATTGTTTGCTCGGTTGTGATATTCAATAAGATGTACCTAAAAGCATACAATTGTAAGTTATATTGAAGTACTTTGGTGTAACCGAGACACCGTACCTTAGAAAATGCCCCTTCACTTATTCGCTTTATCCATCGATATCCTAGCGCTTCTATGGACGCAGGTATTGGCTGTTCACCTTGAAATGGCATTTTTCATATAGATCTTCTATTTTTATTTAACGAATTTGGTTTGCACTAAACTAAGAATAAACCCTGCACTACATATTAATTTGGTTGCGCTATTGGCAGTTTTTGATATGTGTTAATTTCATTCTAATTGAAGCACAGCCTGAAATATACCTCGTATAAAACCATCAAAGTACGCGATTGAATTTTAATAAAATAATTATACAGTCCCAAAAACCCGCATCTTGAAAAAAAACACACAAAAATGCAAGGCAAGGCCTATTAAGAAAATTGTCATTTCAATTTTCATTTCAAAAACGTGCCAAGTAAGGTTTTTAAATTACTACAGGTAGGTCCGTTTAGTGTACTATGATAAATCTTGGTTTCCGTCCACATTTCCGAAAATATCCAACATCATACAAAGTTATTAGTAACAATAACGCCCATAGCAACAATAATCTCCATAGAAATCTCCATTCATCATGGCTACCAAAATCGGAGCTGGCACCAAGGTGCCTAGATAGACTACAGGTGAGTTCTTAGCTCCAATTTTGGTAGCCATGATTTTTTTTTATTTATTTATTTACATAACTTCTGTCTGAAATTAATTCTTAACAACAAACCTATTAACTAAACTTATTAATATTTTGCTCGGAGGATGGATCGGAAGGATGGTAAGGAGAGGTGATGGTCAAACAGGTGTGCGCAGGAATTAAACAATCTCACAGCACGTAATAAAGGATCATTTAAACCAACTGAAGTGCGTCGATTTGGAATAAATAAAGGAGCACGAGGGCGTAAGAAACGAGTTGGAACATAGAAATGCAGGGATGAAAGAATGATTTGTGAATCCACAGCATTAGATATGAGCGAAGCAACAAACATTATTTGGGAAATGTGACGGCGTTTTGCTAATGAGTCCAGACCCAACAGATGACATCTTTGCTCATAGTCCGGTAGGGTGTCTGACGTGTATCCGGGCATTTTGCTCACCATATACCGAGTAAATGATCTCTGCACTCTTTCTATGCGGTCAATCGATGTAAATGAGCTGGGGCACCAACAACAACACAGTATTCCAAAATCGGTCTTACTAACGAACAATATAACGCTTTTAAACACAGAGGGTCGGTTATGCGGATTGAAAAACGTTTTATCATACCGATTGTTTTACGAGCCTTTTTAACGGTAACATCAATGTGATCGAGGAATGATAACCTGCTATCGAAAGTTACACCAAGATCTTTTATCGAGAGTACACGATTTATTGCTATACCCTCGAAGTTATAAGCAAACGTAACGGGACAACGTGAACGACTGAAGGTCATGACATGACATTTTTCGGGGCATAGAACTAGCTGGTTCGATGAGCACCATGATGCAAATCGGTTGAGGGTGTTTTGGAGCGATGCGCAGTCATCAACAGACGATATAGATTTAAAAATCTTTAAGTCATCTGCATAACAAAGAAAACAATCGTGTGGAATGGCAGAGATAACATCATTTATAAATAAAACGAACAATAAAGGACTCAACACGCTACCTTGAGGCACTCCCGATTTGGATGAAAGGATTTGGAAAAGCAGGAGTTTAGTTTAACACGAAAAGAGCGATTGCTGAGAAACGAATCAAGCCAACGAATGTGTGAGTCAATGAAACCCATTTTGGATAGTTTCGCAAGAAGGATAGGGTGAGGAATACGGTCAAAGGCTGCTTTAAAGTCAGTATAAACGATATCAACCTGAGAACCGCTGTCTAAACTAGAAGTGATAACGGAAGTCAAGGAAATAAGGTTTGTCAGGTAGAACGTTTAGGAAAGAAACCGTGTTGCTGAGGTATAATGCAGTTTCTTGCAATAAAGAGGATATGTGAGTGAACTATAGATTCAAATATTTTGGAGCTTGCACAGAGGATGCTGATTCCACGATAATTGGTAGCATTTTCACGATTACCTTTCTTAGGGATAGGAGTAATATGAGCTAATTTCCATGTGTCCGGAAATGAACATGAGTTAATGGATATACGGTACAGTTTTAATAGGAGAGAACCAAGTACATTATTGCATTTCTTGTATACTGCTGCTGGAATGCCATCTGGACCGGGATTATATGACTGTTTAAGATTTTTTATTGCTTGTAAAACTGTGCTAAGGTGTAAGTTTAGATTACTGTCGTTGATTATATCGGTGGGCGTGTTATGAGTGCTATTGGAGATTGATGCTTTGATTTTGCTTGATTCGGCATACACACTTGATGATGGATGAAGATTTCTATGGAATCTGTCCAGTTACGCACAAAACTGTTCCCGAAACCTTTTTTACGTTAAAATATCAATCTCTTCCCGATATGTTAAAATCATTTTGACAGACGCATCACGACGTGCATCGAAAAAGATGTTTTTCTATTTGACCAAAGTGAGTTGATATATCAGGTGCAATTTGATAAGGACGTCACACGAAGAGTAAACTTTGGCGTAAACTGAATTTCATCCATACAACTATAATCTTTTGAAAGGAAGTTTACGCTCTCCCATACAAATCAAGCATAAACTTTTATAGTTTACGCCCTGTGTAACGTCCGTATGACGTCTTAAATCGAAAAGAGGAAGAAACAAAGTGTAGGGGAAAGCGGGGCAAAATGGGCATTGCATATGTCACAAAACACAATTATTCTTGCAGTATTGTATGCCTTCACCATTAATCTATAGATTAAAATTGCCACATAGAATGAAAATATCTTAAAAACAGGAAAAAAGTGGTAAATAAATGCTGACGTTTTACAAGAATCTATTTTGGGCAAAATAGGCATAGCCCTGGGGCAAAATGGGCATAACCCCGGGGCAAAATGGGTATAGGTAAACAAACTGTGATACGTCAAAACACTGGGGCAATATGAGCCACAACAACTGCGCCTTAGGTCTATGCTTTTGCGCACGTTTTGTGAAATGTATTCTCTTCCTATCTTTTGTTTTGCTGTTCAGGAAAGCCCTTAAAAATCTTCCAAATATATGTTATCAAAATCATAACGGCCGGGGGACACTGTCCGTACTCGCTAGTGTAATTTCTGGTGGAAGCTTTTTTAGGTCATTGAGGGAATGGTCATGCCGGATCTCAAAATTAAGTAGTTTTTCTATCGTTTTTTGTCATGAAAATGGATGCAATGCGTGCAAGACGTGTATATCTACGCCATCAAGCGTGTGTCACAGGTGTGAGGTGTATTGATGGGTGTGTTCTTGCATGCATTCTTGATCTACTCACTCGTGAAGGCGAGAATTTCGTTGCTAAGAATTTATCAATGGATCAATAAATTCAATAGTTGAACGATTTTTAGTTGAATGCTCGATAGTTGGCTAACAGTGCTATTTAAAAGCATGCGTTTGTATAGAAAAATCGCTTTTTGAAAAATTCACAAAATCCTCATGGTATACCGGATTTTTTTTTTTTTCTTTTCATGACCTGGAACCAATCAGCGCGTGGCCACGGAGGTGAAAAAATGTTGAAATTTTTTTCAACTTTGTCAAAATTGCTTATCAACTGCAAAAAAGAGCTTTTCTCGTGGCCGCACCAAAAACATACACAAGAATGACAAAAAGCTCCAACATCTGAATATCATCGATATTTTGTTTAAGAAGCATGAAATAGGTACATAAATCAATTAGAATCATGCATTTTAGCATTATTCTCATAGCAATGGGTCACAACTGCGCCAAATAGCTGTTTGTTTACGCATTTTCGCGAACGTCAAATTTTGTCACTTTTTGTCAACTTTTGTCAACTTTATTTCCTGGCTGCTCCAGGTTACAAAATTTTGACAAAAGCTCAAAAAAGTGACAAAAGCTCACGTTTAGAAAAATTTGTCTGCATTTTGTCACTCTCCTGGCCTTTCGCCTAATTATTTCACTTTTCATACAAATTGTATCAAAAAGTGCTTTACGCATAACGAGTGAGTCATTGGAACGGATTAGTGTTTAGTATTTATTGATCTTGTTTTTCTGACGTAGAGAAAGTCACAATGAGCCAGGCGCTTACAAGCTACGGGGCGTTACGTTTAGTTTAATTGGCGAACACGCAAACGCTCACGGAACGCAGATGGAGACATACTACACAGAAAACTTTTTTTTACTGAACTTCAGTAAAATTTTACTGAAATTTTTTTAACTGAAGTTTCAGTAATCCTTTCAGTAAAAAGAATGTTTACTGAATCATTCAGTAATGTCCGGTGCTCACCAAAATGACAGCTCGTTTACTGAAACCGCAGTAAAGCCATTCTTATATTACTGATTTTTCAGTAGTTGGTTGCGATAAAAAAATGACGAAATATTTCTTTTAAATTGAGTTTTTATTTATGCTTAGAGATTGCCAGTTCTTCAATTCATGTTCATACATGTTTTGTGTTATTTTATACACTTTTATACTGTATTTTGCCGCCGCCGAAGTGTAGCTGGTTCAGTAAGCGCTCACAGACACCACGAAATTTCAGCAAGTACAGTGGGTTGTAGCAAACATTTTACACACCAACACGGCTGCCAATTATTTTAAATTAATCCCGTAAGCCGAAATATCATCTGAAATTTTACCAGGGTGCCTGTAAGCGCCTACAAAATTAACTTTTTACTGAAAAAACTTTACTGAAGTAGGACGAGAAAATTTGCTGTGTAAATTCATACATATTGTAAACTTGACTGAAGGCGACTCCCATCATGTTCATCAGATCTGACTGACCGGAAGTACTAAGATACGCGTATTATTTGATTTTGCCTGAGAGTTCTAGACGGAGCAAAGACATTTACAGCACTGAGTAAGTTGGGAGAAATGCTTGTTGAGAGTGGCTCTAGACCTAACAGTAGACATCGACTGGCGTAAATGGGATGTACGTCACGATGTCTCCATTGGAGGAGCTTTACAGCATAACGCGTTGCTTTCCTTTGAATTGCCACAATGCGCTGAATCCAACATTAAATATTAAACTCGTTATGAGGATTTCCTTTATATTTCCGGATTATTTTTTTTATTCATCACATCCACCGTCTGTCAAACAACCCAACCGTCTAGTCGTCGAACGCGATCGCATCCCAACCAGTTGAATCATAATGTGCATTAATTAATAATATTGCATCCTCAATGCATAGCAGCGTACCCCTGGGGAAATCACGAATGCGATTTAATTATCAAAATAGACAAATATACCGAAACAAAATAACCTGAAAAAGTCCATTGATTGTTGAATAATTGATCATTTCTTTTGAACTAAAATAAGATCACCTTTTCCAATGATTTCTTGTCGTTTCCATTGTAGTCGTGTAGCATAGTAAGAGCAGTAAGAAGACCTTCATCTTTTTGACGTAATGACGTTTTCGGTCATGCATTACAGGGTTTACCTAGACCATCGGGCATCGTCAAAGCGTTATCGATCGCCGTAAATACTTTTTCGGGCGACGTAAACCCTCAATTGGGCACTGTCATTTCTATTCGGGCCTTGTGAAGTATGAATCGGGCAAAGTACATAATAAAAGTGTCCTATTCTTAAAGGTGTCAAATCGGTAGCTCCGGTGTGTTTGACCCATTAAGTGGTTTAAAAATACGTAGTTTTCATGTTGTTAAACTTTGGATGTATTTTTTAAAGTGTTAACCTAATTTAATCACCAAACATATAATATTATTTAAAAAATATAAAACCAAATTGCATTGTACGGGCTTGAATTAAAAAAAATTATATAAGGAATTTCAATCATTTTTATTTGTAATTTAACTTAAAAATTGTGAATTTACTTATAGATCAGTTAAACTACTCGCAAAAAAGTATTGTGTTACAACTAGAAAGCAAGAAAATATAGAGTAGGCCGCATTCATTCTGCACTATGCCCGATTCATACTTCACAAGGCCCGAATAGAAGTGACAGTGCCCAATTGAGGGTTTACGTCGCCCGAAAAAGTATTTACGGTGACCGATAACGCTTTGACGACGCCCGATTGGCTAGGTAAACCCTGTATGGTTCTATTATGACCCTTCCTGGCAGAAAGACAACAACATCAAATAAAAATCACACACATTGTTAAAATAAGTCTACTTACAAAGACACTACAAGTCTACAAACAACTGGAGACACCCTAAAGGTGGTTTAAAGTCCCTCGTTATGATTGACAAACAGTACTTCTCGGATATTATCGACATTAAAACGTATAGAGGCGCAAACGTTGACTGAGACCATTTCCTGGTCATGGTATAGCTGCGCCAGAAACGTGGTTAACAACCAACGGAATCAGCCCACCCCAAGGCTTAACCTGGACCGGTTGAAGTGTGCTGATGTAGCGGAGCGGTACGCGACAGCGCTCGGGGAAGCGCTACCGGCCGCCAGCAACATCGCAGCATTGCCCCTCGCAGACCACTGGCGAATGGAGGAACAAGCCATCAGCACTGCAACCGAACACAAGATCGGCCGCTTGACACGTAGAGAGAACAAAAATCGACGAAGAGTGTAGACGAGTACTATCCGAAAAGAAAGCAGCTCGCATCCACATGCTACAGTATGAAAGCCGTGGAGAACTACAGACGACTGAGGAAACAGCAAACCCTGCTCTACCAGGCCACGCAGCGACGTTTTTAATAGTCAGATGAACATCTGCTGGAGCAGCTTTCCCAGTCGAGGGACACCCGCTTTTTATACAGGAGATTGAAGGAGGCACGGAGTAGGTTTGATCCTAATACTGCAATCTGCTGGGATGCGGAAGGAAATCTCCTGACGGACGAGCAGGAGGTGATCGAAAGGTGGAAGTGCTACTACAAAGGACATCTGAATGGAGCAGAGGTAGGAGAGGCTTGCGCAAGTGGCAGAACAAGGCAACCACCACAGCAGCAGCACAGCAGTAACAACAGCGACAGCATTAGTGCAGACGATGAGGTGCCCCCGCCATCTCGGGATGAGATTACCAGCCGCATCATGCAGCTTAAGAGCAATAAGTTTGCTGACAATGACGGGCTGGTGGCCGAACTATTTAAGATGGGGCTTATCGTCGAAATGAATCATCTGATCGTGAAAGTCTGTGTGCAGGAGAAACTACCGGTGTTATCCATCCAGTCTACAAAAAGAGCGACAGGCTGGATTGATATAATTTCCGAGCCATCACAGTCCTAAATGCCGCCTACAAGATCCTGTCCCAGATGCTGTTCTACAGACTTGCGCCCCTTGCTACAAATTTTGTCGGCAGCTACCAAGCTGGGTTTGTTCGAGGCAAATCCACCACCGATCAAATTTTCACTCTACGGCAGATCCTCCAGAAGTGCCGAGAGTGCCAGATCCCAACGCACCACTTGTTCATCGACTTCAAGGCGGCCTACGACACCATAGACCGAAGAAGCTATGGAGCATCATGCAGCGGTACCACTTCCCTAGAAATTTGATCCGGCTGTTAGAGGCCACCATGAACGGGGTGCAGTGCAAGGTGAGAATACTTATACCGAACACTCGGAATCGTTCGAGTCTCACAGGGGTCTGAGGCAAGGTGACGGACTCTTCTGTCTGCTAGTCAACATCGCCCTGGAAGGTGTCATTCGAGACGCGGGGCAAGACATAGACATCCTTGGCACGATCCTCTACCGATTTCTCCAATTTCTTGGCTTCGCGGATGACATCGACATCATCGGCAGGATAACAACGAAGGTGTGTGAGGCGTAAACCCGACTAAAACGCGAAGCAGCAAGAATTGGATTGAAAATCAATGCGACGAGGACGAAGTACCTGCTTGTTGGTGACACAGTTCATCTGGGAAACAGTTTATTAGTTGACGGCGACAGTTTCGAGGTAGTAAAGGAGTTTTGCTATCTCGGGACGGTCGTTCCTTCGGACAACGACATCAGCAGCGAAATCCAAAAACGCATTGTTCAGGGGAATCGGGCATACTATGGGCTTCACCGACTGCTGAGATCCAGAAGACTTCAAGCCCGCACGAAATGTGAGATATATCGCACATTGATTCGCCCAGTGGTCCTCTATGGACACGAGTCCTGGATCATCCGAGGAGGATGCAAACGCTCTGGACGAGTTTGAGCGACGCATCCTCCGGACCATCTTTGGCGGTGTGTTCGAGCATAGAGCGTGGAGGAGAAGGATGAGCCACGAGCTTGCTGAGCTGTACGGCAAACCGAGCTTCCTAACGGTGGCGAAGGCTGGTACTATACGATGACTGGGGATGCTGGACTCAAGCTTCACCATGAAGGTGTGCGACAGCGATCCCCAGTTCGGCATAAGGCGCAGGGGAGCACAGCGAACTCGATGGCTGGACCGGGTAAAGCGAGACCTGACGAAGATCGGGTGTCTACATGGTTGGCAGGCTCCAGCCAGGGACCGAGCTTCCTGGAGAATGATTGTTGACCGGGCCATGTAGCATCGACGTGCTCTATCGTGTGCAGGCCAACAAGAGAGAGATGGTGATGGACAAGTAAAGATCAAAATCTAGACCAGCTCCGTTAAAGAGAATCAGCTTATCCCGATTGGAGCTTTGTGCAGCAGTGGTAGCAATAAATTTGTGGAATCATGTAAGCAAGTCAATGGGCATGCAAGAAATTGAAACATTTATGTGGAGTGATTCTAGAGTGGTTTTGCATTGGCTTAAATCTCCTTCGTATGCATGGGTTACTTTGTAGCAAATCGGGTATCGTTGATACAGGACATCGGAAAGTGCTGTTAAAATGAATGCACATTAGAGGTACGGAAAAACCTACCGATGTAGTTTCAAGAGAAGCTCTATCCCCGTTCAAGTTAAATAGTAAAAAACTGGATGTTAATCGTAAAAAAGGTTATATTTGGCAACTGTCTGCATCCACGTTGTACAAGTCAGTAACCCCCAAGCGCCACAGATTAAGCTTGGACTGGAAAATCTTATATCCATAGAAAAAAACGAAAGCTTTATAGCTTCATTGGTTGACTCAATAGATGGCATATTACAACTCTTCATTATATTGCTGTTCTTTTCTTGCAATGTGTTTCGACAAGTTTCATCTAATCATGACCTATAAGCCTTATAATTTTCTGAGCAAAAATGTATATGAATGGTCGTGATGTCAATATACAAGAGTATCGGCACCATCGAAAATTACTTAAATCTTACTAGCTCCAGTTTTAATAAACTATAGTGGAATTTAGTATTTAAACAATTGTATTGCCGTTCTAGTTCTAGCGATGCATAACTGCAATGCGAAACCATACGACAGTACATTTGTGCACTTGGGACTGCCATCGCATTTTCTCTCTTCGCTGTTCATTGCTCCTATCGCGCTGTCAATCGAAAGACATTTGACCCAGGCGCTAAATCCTAATGTCTTCCGGCTGATTAGACGGAACAACCCCAGAAGCTATTATCTTCCGATTTGTGGTTCCATGGCCCAAGTTGGTTGCCATCGTCACGAGAAGAATAAGGAAGGAAAGTAAAATGATATAAGTTCCACCTGAGGAAATGATGGATCGCACAAAGCAGAACATAGCAGCAGTCTCGCTTGATTCGGTGAATTGGGTAAAACATTTTTCTTGCTATTGGAAGGCACTAAGATTCAAGGCATACTGTTTGCAACGGAAAGGGTATAGGCGTAGGCAGAATCCCTGCAGAGAAGCATTTATTACCACCATAGATCTGGATAACGCAAAATTATCGTTCGTCAAAATGCTTCAAAACGTATACTTTCCGAACGACATGCGAGAATTGTCATCCGGCAAACCTGTACGTGCAACTTCTCGTTTGCATCCCTTTATCCATGCAGAAAGATTACTCCGTGTTGGTGGCCGTCTACAGCATACCCACCACGCTCGGCCCTCCTACCATCAGCGGTGTCTGCTTCTCGGACTTGAACCACTCTGCTCTCGACGTAAAAACGCCCAATGCCTTTTCATATTCCGGCTCCTTAATGGAGAGATCGATTCCCCGGCATTACTAGCCAGCATCAATTTGTTCGCTCCCTGTCGGATTCTTAGATCCAATTTCCATCTCCGTGTACCGCGTACCCGCAACAACCATAGCCAGGGACACCCTATTATACGTATGTCCCTCGAGTTCAATGAAGTGTTAGATTTGTTCGATTTTAGTATGTCTACTTCCACGTTCAAGGAGAAATTGCGTCTACGTCACATTTAATGTTTGCTTATAACTAGAGGTTTATTTATATGCTCCTCCTAATTTAATTATAAGGTTGCCGATTAGACACGATAGTCCGTCGGTTTATATATGAAATAAATAAATAAATAAATACTGGGAACGAGTACTCTGGCAAATAACCTTTGCTATTACCAGGAAGTAGTCATTTTGCCAAACTAATAGCGGTAGAATATCACCGCCGATTGCTTCACGCAGGTTCTCGCGCCACGTTGGCTGAAATGCGAAAGGAATATTGGGTAATCGACGGCCGACGAATTACTAATTCGGGTTGCAAGAACTGCGTAACGTGCTTTAGAACAGATCCAAAAACAATATCCCAACGTATGGGGCAACTTCCTGAATCTCGTGCTACGCCTGCGCGCCCCTTTTCGGTGGTAGGAGTTGATCATTGCGGGCCATTCTATCTCAAACCAGCTCATCGTAAGGCTGCTGCAACAAAGGCATATGCAGCTGTATTTGTCTGCTTTGCATTCAAAGCAGTGCATTTGGAGTTTGTGGAGGATCTGTCGTTCCGTCGTTTCGTGTCGCATAGAGGTTTTCCTGCTAAGGTTTACTTAGACAATGGGCTGAACTTTCGAGGAGCCAACAGTGAGCCAATGGAGTTGCATCGTCTTCTCAAAGATCCGCATCATAAGGAAGCCGTACTGGCAGAATGTGTTATGAACAAAGGTAGAATGGCACTTAATACCTCCGCCTTCGCTTAATTTCGGGGGTCTATGGGAGGCAGCAGTCATGTCGGCTAAACGTACCTTGCGAAAGCTTTTTCGCCTGCAACGTCTATCGTTTGGGGAGATGGTGACAGTGCTGGTGCAAATCGAGGCACAAATGAACTGTCGCCCTTTAACTCCCTTATCTGAGGATCCTACTGAAGAAGATGCCCTAACACCGGGGCACTTTCTCATCGGGACGGTTTTGATGGCGCTGCCTGATAACAACGTTTTGAATGTCCATTGAAAGAGTCGCATGCCCAATTTCAACTGCTTCAACAGATAGTGCAGCGGCACTGAAAGAGATGGATGACCGAGTATTTGTGTGAGCTACACAACAAAAATCAACGGATTCTTGTTCCTCAGCGTGTGGCTGTCGGCCATTTATCTCGAAGGAGGATAACGTTGCTCCCTGCGAGTGGCCGCTAGCCATAATCTACGAAGATCATCCTGGTTCAGATGGAATCGTTCGCGTGGTAATTCTTCGTACATAACAGGGTTTTTTGGATCGTCTAGTGTCGCGCATATGTTTGTTGCCGTTTGGAAAGGAAGAGGAGTACTAGTAGATATAGATTTAGGAAATTTTGGTGGCCGTAATGTTTGCTATGAGACGTTTGGTTTTGTGAATTAGGTGATGACAGACGTTTATGACGTTACGATGGCAGGCCTTTTGACAGACGTGGTTGTTGGCTCACGGACGCGGACAGAGTAAGGTCAACGAAGAATTAAGAAACATAACGTAGGATCCGAATAAAAGAATTTCATAACAAACAACGTCCGTAATTTGAAATATGAGCTCGAAACTGTCCGGAATATCAATCAAAATATCGTTGCAGATTCAAGATGTTTTCAAATGTTTGGAGTAAAATTTTTGTAATCATATTTTTCTATCCTCAAAATTAGAAGGTGTGCTTCAGTAAAGTGAGTTAAACAAAGGTATGATCGATTAAATTTGAATCAGTTAGAAAATATTACATGCCAAACATGTTTCAAGTATCCATAATCCGAAGCAATTCAGTATTTTGAATTGTTTTAAGATTTTAAGTTTTCAACACAAACTGAACACCCTCAATATCTACACCAATATCTAATTCACACTATAAACACCATTTAAAAGGGGATTATTATCTTTATTGTTTCGTACATGTATTTATCAAACAGGACAAAACATTTCCACAAAAAATTTATCCAATAATTAATTTTATTAACATTTCATGTCATTTTTGCATGAGCCTTCATATCATCAAAGCCGATTTGCTACTTGGTTGAATGGTTGAATTTGCTAGGCGCTTATAAATCGTTTTTCACGTTACTGATCAATTTTTTAACTGATTTAGGTGGTTCATGTTTATGCTTTCTTACCTTTCCTAAGGACGAACACTTATTTATTTTATGTTTCTTGATGTTTATGTTCCTGCACCTTGGCTTAAATGACTCATACAGGTCTGGTCTTACGCAGGTCTTTAACAGGAGTCTTTTGTACGAGGTTAAGGTCTCGAGGGGAATCGAATCATAACTCCAGCTTTCACAGGTTCTAGTTCGACTATTTTATGCTGTTTACCTATTTTGTTTACTATCGTTCTAAAGTGACTTGGCATTTCGTTTCCATGTGCAACGGGATTTTAGAATCATTCTGTATCTCACCGGTACCATTCAACTAATTGTTTGAATTTGTTCATAATTTGCAAATGTTTCTTAATAATTCTATAGACAGGTTTCGTCAGTTGTTAGTAATGTCATTGATTCTATTATTAATATATTTTATCGTTTTATCGAACGTTTTGTTGCAGCAAAGAACGTTCTAAGATTTACGTTAATTAACATTAACATGCCAATTTCCTAATAGTCGAATATAACCATGTTTCTATTTTATTTTCAATGAATGGTATTTTTCTATGTATTCAAAGATTAGTTATACTCCTGCTTTGCTATGTGTTGAAAAAAAAACTATGATATAAAAACGATAGTATAATATGCTTCGTACCAAAAGAAGCTTCTGTATGAATACCAACAGCGTCTACCGTCACATGGTACGTTATTCTTTATTTTCTAGATAAACGATTATGATTGTGATTTGCTTTGTAAAAGGATATGAATTCAAAAATGGTAACAACGTTATCATTTGGTTGTTTGCTTTGCTACAATGCTATTGGGATACTTGGATATATTGAACAGAATATTGCAAAAAAAAATTTTATGTTTAGCAAAATAAACATGCAATGGAAATTTCAACGATCGCAACGTTCTTGACTTTCAGAATATAGTGTTTGCTGTTAGGTTTACTCAGCGATATGGAAAGATTTGTAGCAATAAATAGTATAAAAATTGAAATTGGTCATGTTGTAACGGCTGAACCATTACCATTGGTATAACGCATTAGTAGACAATACAGACCCTTGAAGATATGTCCTAAATGTATGCAATGTGTCGATTGCAAGAGCTGATTATTGTCTTTGGCTTTCATTAGCGTGTAATATATTTTATTTCAATTGTATTCTGGTCGTGTTTTGATAAACCACTGCTTGGAATATTTTCGTAAAATGTTACATGCCACAATTGTTATCGCTCCAAATGGTATGCTGTTATATAAATTTAATATTATAGTGTAAACCAGAAACCTCTTCATTTTACCCTGTGTTATAATATGTATCATGCAGAATTGAAGCGTTCAAGAAACGACCGTTACTAACTTTGCGGCTTCGATGTTTTATTGTTTACTCTACATTTCCAAAATATTTTTGTCGATCTATTTCACGACTGTCCACAATAAATTTGGTCCATAATGGTTTCAATTACTGGCATACAGCACAGTGGTACCAGTCTAGTAAGTGAAAATAACGTTCTCTAAATTCGTCATACTACAAATGCCGTTGATTATACATAGTGACAATGCCGCTTTGTGTGTTTCTGCAACTTGCTACTTGAAATGTTATTCATTTGCGATTATCACTAGTCATTGAATCAATTTGATAACATTTTATCAAACATTTAACCATAGCTCCAATGTAGAGGGTCGTTTTATTTAAACTTGTTTATGTTGCATACTGATAGAATCTCACTGACTTATGTATTATTGCGACATACATTAGCTGTTGCAAAACTATGTTTTCATTCAAGCATATGCATATTCCGGATATTCCGTTGACTTATTCATACGTAATAATCACAAGTACTATTATTTTTTAATTGTGCCAGCGAAAGAGCTGTCGTACTAATGGATTGATTAAGTGATAATGGATGACCACCTGCTGGGCCATTCATAACAGAAGACGCGCTTGATGAAAGAGAAGTCAAAGAAGACGAAGGAAGCTGACCAGTAGATGAGGAAAGGCTACCACCACTAGCCGATTTATTTGTCATAGGTTGAGTTCGGTTATTATTGCCAGCATTTGCAAGAGTTTCAGTGATATTACTCTTGTACGTATTGGTCATGCTATTTGCAGAACCAGAGGTTACGTTTGTCGTTTGCTGCTTTAGAATATTCGTCACCGAGTTGGAAGAAATTTTAAGTACCGGATTCGTGGTCAAAGTTGTCAAGACAGAGCTTTTTTTTGCCACTTTTGCAAGAATGGAGCAATTGCTAAACGAAGCCGAGTTTTTCACCTGTATTGTTTTACTTATGCTCAATGGCACCGTGCATGCGGAGTTAAACGATGCCGATCGCTGCACAGGAATATTACATGCAATGTTTTCTATAGGAGCATCTGTCACTTGCTTGTGGGATGCATCCGACAACAGTGTAACTGTATCTAATTTCCTTCCGATTATTGTTACCGTAGATGATTTTTGTTTTTTTGTAGAATTGTTTGATACCAGTGACGATGTTGAAGAATAATTGGATTGGTTGACCGAACTTATCGGATAAACATCCTTAACTGGAGAAAAGGATGCAATGACATTGTCGGTTAATTTTGTGCATACCGAATTATTGTCGTTATCTGCCGTCACCGAACGATTGTAATTCATTATTAAATTGCTGAGTACAGGAGAAGAGGCGGTCGACGAGATGGAACAGGAAAATATCCTCTGCTAGGAGGTTGAAGCAGTAGAACTGCGTATTGATAGTGGAGAATCGCTACCACCTCCTTCTCCTCTATATTCGATACCGTTATTATTGACTATCGGCGTTGTTACTAACTGTGCGCTACTCGACGGCTGACGTTGAACTGAAGCAAGCTCCAACCCGACTCCGGAAGTAGTTGTGCTGGAGATGCTGCTGGTTGTGCTGTCTGGATAAGCAATTGGTGCCGTTGAGGGATCCTTCGTCATCTGTTAACATGGTTTAAATGAATTTGATTAAAACAATACGACAATAACTATGTTTAGCGACATTGAAAATGAAGTATACATACAAATGATTTAAAAGTAACAAAATAATAAAGAAAAAACAAGCAAATGTGTTACATTTATAAAGGAAATAACAACATACAAGGTTAAAACTTTTGATATTTGCACGTTAGCGGTGAATCAATGATACAGATCGAAGGTACAATAGACATACACATACAATTAATGTAATAAATTATAAATAACGTTAGTAGAGATACGAAAACTTACGGCGATGCTAGTGACAATATTAGTATTAGGAGAAGAAGCATTTGACGTAAAGGCAGAAAGAGCAGAAATTGGAGTATTGCTGCCTTGATTTGTGCTAGTTCGATCATAAGCTGAAGAAGATGCAGGCGATAAATGTTCCTGACCTGAACCACCCATTGGGCAGACATAATCACTCCATTCATCTCCTCCCAGATTGCCACCTTTGTTGCTTTTTTTCCGTTTTAAGGAAAATTGAGACTTTTTAGGCGTCTAAAAATAAACAGAAATCGGTTAGAATGATTTGATTGATCTCCACACTTACAAACACTAATTACCTTAATTTTTGCCGTAATTGTCAGTGGTTGGAATCCAAGGGTATTTTCAGCCTCTCGTTTCACTTGTATGATATCCCGACCCAGAAGTTCCTTAAAATGGGTAGCCAAATGTCGACGTAACAATGTTTTGCTTGAAGGTATGTTCAGTAAATCAGCAAAAAGTTCGGCTGTAAATTTAACTTCGAATATCATGAGAGCTCCATGTACTCCAGATCCACGCAAATTAGGGGCATATTCTGCCAAATCGACGGCTCGTAACCATTCATGGACTCTTTGCGAAGTCCATAACCTTACATCGTCTTTTGCATTAAATCCAAGTTGCAATGGCCGACGAATATGACAATCGGGATTCCATTTTTCATTACGCATAAGTTGTATACCGCGACGAATGCTAGCCACGTGCAAACAAGAGGATATTTGCAAATGGCCCAAATCGTCCATCGTCAATTTGTGTAGCATTCGTCCATCCATTCGGGCCGCCATGAAGGGTTCTTTGTATTGGGGCAAACCAACATCGTCTAACCATCGCTGAACCTAAAATTCGAAATATAAATTTACGTAAATCTATTTGTTGGATACTATTCCAATATTCGTTCTTATTTACCCATGTTGAATCCAGCTTTCCAGCGTTCTCAAACAACCCGTCGTCTCCCACCGTCCCCGAAATATCGGCAATAGCTAACACTATCTTTTTTCGATGCAATGGATTTCGCAAACTTAACTCTTTTTCAATATCTACTGGCGAGGCTTTCATCAATTCGCTTCCAGGCATCGTGCTCGATTTGATCCACTTTCGTAAATCTTCCTCATACATATTTAAACCCAGATGCTCGAACCAATGGCAGATTGTATCTACATCCCATTCGCGGAACGGTTTATCAGGTTTTCGATATGGAGTCGATCCACTGCAACCCAGACGAGCCCCAGCGGTTGCACGAACTCCTCCACGTTTAAATTCACCTTCCGGAGTTGTAATATCGTCCAAGGTTCCACTGTTACTTCTTTTGATCTTACCAAAAATGTTCTTTAATTTGTGGCTCATAGACGGCGATGGCGAAGGTTGAGGGGTGAAGCTGCGAGTGGGCTGCACACCACTTTCACCGTGTTCTAAGATCCCATTATCGCGATTTTCTGCATCAGCTATGAGAAAATACCGATGATAAACTTAATTAGAACAACATCGTAATAAAAACACTGTAAAAACCATCGGCAATGTTATTGGAGTAATATGGTTAATGAATTGTTACTAAAATAGAAAATGCAAACAAGGAAGGATTTATGCGGTATGTCTGAGAAATACAGACATGGATTGGACAACAAAGATCGAATAATTTTGTAAAAGTAATACTTTTTAGTACCTAGTAATCAGACGAGACAACGAATCAAATTCTAAAGATAAATTAAAGTGGCAGCAACACATATGAAATACAAGATACAACGAATTCGCAATGAAAAATAATGTGATGGAAAAAAAAACAAATAAAAACACGTGTGTAGAAACAAAAAGGCACACAGGGTTAGATTGAATCGTGTTAAAATGTTTTAGTTATCATTTTGACGTTGAGTTATTGAACTATGATTTTTCTTTAACACAAACAATGTAAGCAACTTTGTTTCTTAATGTTTTGACACCAACAAAGGCTTACATAGATACAAAAATCAATAGTTAACAATATAACAGAAAGCACAAAAAAGCCAAAACAGAAACTAAAATGAGGTAAAAATTTGAAACCTAAATTTGGTACTGAAAATCCACGTAGTCTATCGATTTTGTTGGGTATTTGTCCTGTATTGTTCTTTGAATCAAACGGGGCAATTTCACACGTTTTCTCTAAGTTTAGAAGAGCATCGAAATCGGATGTTAATTCCATCTCACAGTTTTTCACGGTTTCTGTCGCCATATTTTCATTCGTGTTTTGAACGCATGATGCTCCTACTTCGTCATCTAATAATGCTGCCGATGGAGGTTCAGTATTCGCTCGTTCGTGGCAACGGTTCTCATTTTCTAAACAAATCATTTCATCTTTTATTCGAGATGCATCATTGTGGTCATTGGATGCAGCATCGAACATTAACTCTTGTGCTGATACCGATTTCATATGTCTCAGATTAGATTCTGTTCGTTGCAATGCTGTGGCTAGCAGAAGAGCATTCATTGAGCTGGACGTTGTAAGCTTAGGTAGTTGTAATCGTTTGTTGATCGAACGAACATTACCTAAAGAAGAATTTTTAATACATTTATCATCAACATTATCAAGACCACCGTAATTTATGATTTCTATCGGTAGTGGTAGAGATTTTCGATCTGATTGTTTTTCATCTATATTCTTCGCACCCAAAAGATGTACGTGTGATGATTCTTCCACTGTTTTTGATCTTATGTGAAAATAATCTTCTAATAAAGGGATGCAATTACCAAAAGCTACGTTTCGTTTAGGGTTGGCGTTACTATCTGTTGCTGTTGAAGAGCCGCTGGAGGTGCTAACCGTTGATAATGTAGTAGCAAAGGCTTGTCTTGGAAGACTACTGTAGTGCACATCGATACGTTGTCGATAAGATGCCGGTGGGGTCTGCATGTTAAACAAGAAATACAGAAAAAAATCAAACAAGAATGATCCAGTTTTTCGGTTAAAAAAATAACGCTTATTTACCTTCGGAGTAATAGGACTAATTGCCGCTTGTTGTAAACTCCCATGGCTGCCATGATGTATTGGAGACGAGATCATTGAAGCTCCTGGAGTAGAGGCGGACATGCCTACCATTCTAGTATTCGTAATAATCTGGGGTCTTCTGAGCAAACTAGACGTAATGCTGTTGTTATTAAGCACATTTGTTATCGCTGATCCACTCCCTGATCCATTTGCAAGACTTCCATTGAATAATCCACTAGATGCCACGCTATTAGTTACAAAAGTTGTACGAAGTTCCAAATTTTCTCTTTCTAGGGCAGCTTGTTGAAGTTTGAGCTCACTCATCGCTGACATGAGCTCTAATTTTTGTGTTTCAAGCGAAGATCTCGAAAGCATTTCCTTCATTTTTTGCAAATATGAAAAGAATACAGAACATTTAAAATATTACGATTTTGCTATGACGATTTTACTTATAATTGCTATGAATTGATCTTTCAACCAAAATCAGAAACATTTCAGATTCGACTATTAAAGAGGTACTAGTTTCATAGATTATATTAGGTTAGTAAATAACAGGAGGGAAATGTTAGTGTAGTATTTGAGAAGATATAAAAATTATAACCCAATGATATTGCTTTCATATTAGTACGGTTGAATTAAAACAGAAGATAACCATAAATTTGACGTTGTTCACAGTACATAACAATTGATTTAGTGTTTATACCATTATAATGATACAACTAATCGAAAAAAACTAAAGAAGAAATTCGATTTTGACATAGTAGTAGATCACAGAGAAACTCAAATAAACGAAATTTTGTTCTCGTCTATATGACACGTATGATAAACAATTGAAAAATGATTGGTACAGTAACAATCAAGCTAGTCTAATATATTGTTTAGTAATATTGGTGGCTATTTATATTTTCTATGTCATACATATATAAGTAAGGAACTATATAACTATAGCCACAATATGTAATATCTTTAGGCAACTTTAGGCAACTATAATTGAATTATAATTTAAAATGTTATGCAGATATACATTCAATACTATGCTGCATGGAAAATACATAAATTTTGATTGAAGACAATTACAAGAACTGGACCAAAATCTGCAGTCTAATATCGATTTCTAATATAAAATTGTATTGTTGATGATAAACATAACTTTATTTTGCGTTGAGTTTCGTAAAAAAAATCTGTTCAAATACAATCAGGAATTGAGTAAATACCTTTACAGATAATTTGTGAAAATATGATAGTATCCACCATGCGAATGTGCAATAAAAAAACATGCAGGCTATATTAATTTTTGCCTGAACAATAAATAGAAATAAATAAATTTTTCATAATTGTATTCAAGAATTAAGTTAAAATGAATAAATTAAATAGCAAAATCAACATTTGGTAGCATATCGTATTTAAGAAATCTACCGTCCTTACTAAAGCCCTTATGATATATTCCATATACAATGAATAAAAGCTTGATGTCTATTTCAAAGACAACTCTTTATTACCAACAACGATTAACCTGATATTAATTAAGTAGATAGAAAACGTTATTTTAAAACCATTACTAAAAACGTTAGCACAGTAAAAATAATCACATGTTCACTAGCGTTATGCATTACACCTCATGATGCAACTGAACCCATTAAGCAGTTTTTAAAATTGAAAATATGTAGAGCACAAATTAAACCACAAACAACACACCAATCAGATGCAATCATCAACCCCAAAATCGTAAGTATTACATTTTACAGCGTAAGTATTACGTTTTTACATACGTAAGTATAGTTGTACTACAGCCCGAATTCACTTTGCCTTATGCATTACGAAAGCATCCGCGTGTATCAAATTTGGCCTTACAATGCCTTACACTATTAATTATGCCAATGATGGATTAGTACCTTACACTATTAAACTTTTAAGAAATATTAACTTTATACTTTTAGCAATATTGATCTAGTTTGATCCCGTGTTACATAACATGATTGAACAATACTCATGTACAGACCAGACAAACGATAAGTAGAGGATTTTTAGACAATCATGATCAGTTATGGTAGCTGAGTGACGGTTAACGAAGCATAGCATTCTATAGGCTTTGCTAATAATTATAAATAGTTATAATGAACACGAAAATCTAGTTTACTGCCCAACATGAATCCCAAGTCGTGATATACATGCGGGCGTTGGATTGTAGCACCTAATCGCTTCTAGTGAAATAGCACAGGCGTTTTTGAACGATTAAAGGAGACCACGGTACATTTTTCAACTGAGATCGTCGGGCAGTTTATACAACACCCAATATTATCATCTATCAGTTCTTGAAGTTCAATGCAGTCATAAAGTACTTGCACAACATTAACTAATCTCTGCATACATTAAACAGTTATGGGCCGATAAGACAGATGTCACAGATGTTACATTGATATAAAGCAAATAACAGCGGGTCTAATTTACTACCTTGTGTTTTAATAAATATTAGTTTCCTTATAAAACCATCACCACAT
Source organism: Anopheles merus (assembly GCF_017562075.2). Lineage (NCBI taxonomy): Eukaryota > Metazoa > Arthropoda > Insecta > Diptera > Culicidae > Anopheles > Anopheles merus. Next base: position 4,774 of record NW_024428214.1, on the reverse strand, counting down.
AACCTCTACCTTCTACCTCTAGTTTCAGTCAAGGCACGCAGTGGAAAATTCACGTTTTCAGTAAAAAAAAGGACAAATAAGTTTTTTATGAAACAAAAATGTAAACCACTACTTTTGTCAAATTTGCTCTTTTGTGAAATGTAATTCGATGATTTTCGAGTTACGCTGATGCTTTCGGGACGCATACGGAACTCCGTAACTTAGGAGCGGACTTTACATGGTATGTTCAATTTGAAAATTGATTGTGCATTTAGACATTTGGTGACATTTTGATGGCTTAAGGTAAGTGTGAAAGTTACCTAAATTAGCTAAGCAAACTTATACTACGTTGTTATTTTATGTATGTGTGGTTGTGGTTCGACGAAATGCTATTTTTTTCACCAACTCACACAAGACTAGAAAATATCCACCGCGAGATTTATTTTTTAAGTATGGATTTCTCTTTGCCTATCGTAGCATGTCATAATATCGCAGCGATATTTAGCGATATATCTAAACGCACGTTTAAATGTATTTTGTTCAGCGAAAGTCTAATACAAAACTAGAAATCCGCCAAGCTCGGGATCCGCTGTACATGAATGTTGTAATACATGCTAAACTGTTGACTGTTGTTGAGAGAGAGATAAAAGAAATGTTCGGAGCGGTCAGGCGCCAGGTCAAAGATCGAAGATCGGGAAACGAGACAGCGCGCGCTGATTCCTAACCAAATATAGGCATGCAAGGAGAAGCAGAAAATCCACCAAAGGGATAAGTCGAAGATTTGTAAAAAAGTGTGAATATTTTAAATTAGTCGAGAAATATACTTTTTAAATCCACGCTCAACAAAAGACTTGGTAACGCTTCCACATAAACAAAATGTGAAAATGGTAAAATCCAAATTGCAAATATATTATAGAGTTGTATCAAACCACTTAAACCAGTTAATTAAAAACGAAACTTTGTAAACCAGCATTTTACCACAAATTATCTTCAAACCCGCTACTAGTACGTGTTTAGTGATTATCTTATAAGCCAAAACTCCAAAGCATCTTTTCAGGTAATTTTGCATGGGAAGAATTCATAAAACACTTAAACAAACAAACAAATAAAGATCCATGAACAAATATCATCATAAAATGCATTTTGGCAACCCAACTGACAAACATTATACAACAGTTACGATTTTTACTGAGATGGTAATATATAAACTTCAATATTCAGATAACCAATTTCGAAACATTTTTGTTGTGCCTTTTAGAAATGGCCTAAAATATAAATAATTTAAACCGTTATCTAAAACAGATACACGTAACTAATTAAAAAGTACATGTTGTACGGTACAAGTAAGTTTTTTATGCAAACATAAAATAAAAATGGTATAAAAACTTATATATTCGGTAATAGCATATGAATTAAGAAAACAAGACAAATATAAAAAAATAGTGAGACGAAAATGAAAATAACAACACGAAACGATAAGAAATAACAAGCAAATCCCCGTTTCATTCTAAAACCAAAACAAACTGCCTCCTGGCAAAATCCTCCACAGCGGTGAAAAGCGAGCGTTACGCTAAATCTCGCAAAACAAATGTACACATGAACTTAAAAGAAAAATATCAACAAACATACATTCTGATTCTGAACAAGCAAATGATAATATCTATATAAGGAAAAAGCAAGCAATATGCCCAAAATGTTGTGAAAAGGAGATATTCGTATTTAAGAATAATAATAAAACAGCCCAAATAACAATCCAAAAGATAAGAAAAAACCAAAATAATATCTAAAAACTTTTTATGAATCGTATTTATGATAGCCGCTTATTACTTAAAAAAATCGTTAATTATGAAAATCTAAACGATTGTTCAAATGAGCAAATAATACCAGTCACCTACTTGTAGTAAACTGACAAATTTTGCAAATATAAGTGCAATTTCAATCAATGTGTTGATATCAAAGTGTTTACTAACGTTGATTCAAAATATATAAATAAAATAGAAAATGATAGAGACAGACAAAGTAAGAAAAAGGATACTATGCTCAAAAAACAGAAAAAAGTAAAAAATCGCAGTACTTTTGTTTGTCAATCTGGATGCCAACTGTTTTTGCAAATACGCTTACTCGCTGCAGGAGATCTTCTGCGCTGGATAGCAGCTGATTTTTCTCTTTTAACATGTTTTCCAATTCACTTATTTTTGTAGATTGTGTCTGCATATGCTCTGTAAGTGTTTTAACTTGCAAAGCTAGTGATTCTTTGTCCTTTTGTAAACGTCGTAGCCGTTCATCAGTGTCATGGCGCTGTAGAAGAAAAGAAATCAATGCAATTATAAATTATGTATAGTTAATTTCATTATTATTTACTCTTTTCGAAAATGTCGCTTGACGTATAAAGTTATACTGTGTTTTTAGCTGTACTGTTGCATGGTTCAACGAAATACGGTTAGTACAAAATGCTATGTATTTTTATTTTTTATCTTTCAATTGACTAGAATCAAACCTGAACATCGTTGATCCATTGCGTGCGATGATCCAATGGGCAACAAACCGGCAGAGGTGGATGATGATAATAGTTTCGATTACAGCAGCCACTAGAGCAAGATAAATCCTGCATACTACTTAGCCCACTTCTGTTTCCATATTGGTACAATTCTTGCTGCCGGCGATGATAGTCGATTAATCTCAACTCTTCTTTGCTTTGGTGGCGACAATGCGGATTAATCCAGTAGTATTGTGGATCCCAAGGAGACAATGGCGGCGGTGGTGGTGGTTCCCACATACTAGGACTTGTACATGCATTTTGAGGATGAGGTGGATAGCCATGACGTTGATGTGGATTTCCACTATCACCAATGTTGTAATTGTGAAAGCTTCCCGAGTCTTGCAGATGATCTTTTTCAAAAAGTAACGATGAAAGCAAGTTTGAGCGATTAAGATACATATACAACGCTTTCACGGCCAACGCACAAGCACAAGGAAGCTCACCTTTAGAATTTAAACTGAGATTGCTGGACATAGAATCGTGTTTATGAAATTCGGACGAAGATGAATTTTCTTTTAGTGAATGTGTACTGTGGCTTTTTCCATCTCGCTCGTGACGACTTGAGCGTAAGTTCCGCCGTCGATCTAGGCTACCAGTTTCCCGTGAAGGTCTGGGTGGCTTGCCACAAGGAACTGCTTCCCGGATAAATTGTGTTAGCTGTGGATTGACATTGATCAGTTTTTTGTATTGACATTTCTCGACTACGTTGTTGGTCACGTGGAACCGATCGAGTTGCTGTTGTTTGTGAAACGGATCGTCGGTCAGATTCAACGGAAGCCTTTGGCGCTTCATGATGGTTGTGAGCGTATACCCAAGTAAAGTCATCATCACAGCAAGTCGAGTCTTCTAAGATTGCATCACATAATACATGAAAAGATCAATCAAAAGTATGTCGAATTCACAATGAATACGTACTCTTATCGTAACATGATTACATATTCGTTAGTTAAACCATTTAAATACTTTTCGAATCGATGTAACTCCGGTTATTGCGTAAAATAAGTTAAAGAGACCTGATTTTATTCGCACATTACATTAATTTACTTTAAAAGCTATCATTATACTAAGCATCGTAATGCGCTAATTGGCATTCACTTCTTCTTCTTTGGCACAACAACCGCTGTCGGTCAAGGCCTGCCTATACCCACTAGTGAAGTGAGTCTGGCTTTCAGTGACTTATTGTTACCATAGCAGAATTGTCAGTCCTACGTATGGGGGCTCGGTCTATTCGGGACTTGAACCCATGACGGGCATGTTGTTACGTCGTACGAGTTGACGACTGTACCACCAGACCGGTCCCTTGGCATTCACTAACCTTCATTAAACACTTTGTTTTACTTTTTGAGAGATAGATAATAAAAAAATAAAACAAACAAAACTGTCTCTGAGCGACGAGTCTTTTATCTGAGACGAAATCTGTGTTCATAGCTCATACATATTTTAATTCAAACCACAGACGAACTCTAGATTAAAATAAAGTAATTTTTTTTCTGTTTAATATCAAGGCGAGGAGTGCTCTCTGTGTTAAGTTAGTAACATTTGAACGAAAACAACATTCGTTTTAATGATATTAAAAAGATATTCCATCCATTTTTTTTCTTTTTTTCTTAATGACCACAACAACCGTTGTTGTCGGTCAAGGCCTGCCTGCAACCACTATTGAAGTGAACTTGGATTTCAGTGACTTATTGTTACCATAGCAGGATAGTTAGGTAACGGTCAGAACTTCGCCGCATGCGGCAAGAAAAGAGTTTTCTCAATTTCTAGCTTTTCAAGGTATTATAATGATATTTTGTTGTTTCTTATAATGATAATCATTATTTGATATGATTTTAGATATTTGACATTTGAAATAAAATCGTATGCGGCGATGCGGCAGATTCGTAAGTGCTGTCATTAACGTCATATCCCATACAAAAGCTTGCGGTAAAATCGCATGCGGCGAGGTTCTGACCGCTGCCTTTGTCCTACGTATGGGAGGCACGGTCTATTCGGGTCTTGAACCTATGACGGACACGTTGTTAAGTCGTACGAGTTGAAGACTGTACCACCAGACCGGGCCATGATATGCCGAACCAAATTGTCATAACATGTAATAATGACCGAATTATCTCCAAAACTGTAGATATGTTATTTATTTACAGTTTTGTTTCATTACTGAGAAGCGCATATAAAAAAAGTTGAAATTTTTTACACTTTTTCAAAAACGCAAGATTTTAAACGGGGTGTTATGGAGGCGTTTTAGGGCGAAATGCG
>NW_024428213.1:0-36138 GCF_017562075.2 Anopheles merus | reverse complement strand
TGTTATTTTCTTTTTTGCATTTCAAAATTTTGTGATGCTTAAAACCATGTTTAAACGTTACTTTGCGGGAATTCTCTCTTACTCGCGTACGTTGTAGCCCTGATCGAGACCTTTCCAAATCTGTATCGAACGTCTTACTAGCTCAAAGATCTCAAAAGTTATGGCCGTTGAAAGATTAACACTCCTGAATGGGTTCAGGGGTTGTCCCAAGGGTCTGACCAAAAAAAATTAAAATAAAAAAAAATAGAATTAAAAAAAAACCCTGGTCTCATATAATTTCTGTTTGATGTTATTTTCTTGTTTGCATTTCAAAATTTTGTGATGCTTAAAATCATGTTAAACGTTACTTTACGGGAATCCTTTCTTACTCGCGTACGTTGTAGCCCTGATCGAGACCTTTCCAAATCTGTACCGAACGTCTTACTAGCTCAAAGATCTCAAAAGTTATGGCCGTTGAAAAAGATTACCACTCCAGAATGGGTTCAGGGGTTGTCCCAAGTGTCCCCAAGGGTCATACCAACACTCCAGAATGGCTTTTGATGACCAAAAAAATAAATTAAAAAAACAAAATAGAATTAAAAAAAACCCTGGTCTCATATAATTTCTGTTTGATGTTATTTTCTTGTTTGCATTTCAAAATTTTTAATGCATAAAACCATGTTAAACGTTACTTTAGGGGAATCCTCTCTTACTCGCGTACGTTGTAGCCCTGATCGAGACCTTTCCAAATCTGTATCGAACGTCTTCTAGCTCCAAGATCTCAAAAGTTATGGCCGTTGAAAGATTACCACTCCATAATGGGTTCAGGGATTGTCCCAAGTGTCCCCAAGGGTCATACCAACAATCCAGAATTGCTTTTGATGACCAAAAAAAAGAAAAAAAGAAAATAAAATAAAATAGAATTAAAAATAACAACCCCTGGTCTCATATAATTTCTGTTTGATGTTATTTTCTTGTTTGCATTTCAAAATTTTGTGATGCTTAAAATCATGTTAAACGTTACTTTACGGGAATCTTTTCTTAGTCGCGTACGTTGTAGCCCTGATCGAGACCTTTCCAAATCTGTATCGAACTCTTACTAGCTCAAAGATCTCAAAAGTTATGCCGTTGAAAGATTAACACTCCAGAATGGGTTCAGGGTTGTCCCAAGTGTCCCCAAGGGTCATACCAACACTCCAGAATGGCTTTTGATGACCATAAAAATAAATAAAATAAAATAAAATAGAATTAAAAAAAACCTTGGTCTCATATAATTTCTGTTTGATGTTATTTTCTTGTTTGCATTTCAAAACTTTGTGATGCTTAAAACCATGTTAAAAGTTACTTTAAGGGAATTCTCTCTTTCTCGCGTACGTTGTAGCCCTGATCTAGACCTTTCCAAATCTGTATCGAACTTCTTACTAGCTCATAGATCTCAAAAGTTATGGCCGTTGAAAGATTACCACTCCAGAATGACTTAAGGGGTTGTGTCAAGTGTCCCCAAAGGCCATACCAACACCCCAGAATGACTGCCGAGGTTGCCCCAAGTGTCCCCAAGGGTCATACCAACACTCCAGAATGGCTTTTGATGACCAAAAAATAAATAATAAATAAATAAAATAAAATAAAATAGAATTAAAAAAACCCCTGGTTTCATATAATTTCTGTTTGATGTTATTTTCTTGTTTGCATTTCAAAACTTTGTGATGCATAAAACCATGTTAAAAGTTACTTTAAGGGAATTTCTCTCTTCTCGCGTACGTTGTAGCCCTGATCGAGGACCTTCCAAATCTGTATCGAAACGTCTTACTAGCTCAAAGATCTCAAAAGTTATGGCCGTTTGAAAGATTAACACTCCATAATGGGTTCAGGGGTTGTCCCAAGTGTCCCCAAGGGTCATACCAACACTCCAGAATGGCTTTCGATGACCAAAAAAAATAAATAAAAAAATGTATAGAATTTAACAAAATCCGGGTCTCATATAATTCTGTTTGATGTTATTTTCTTGTTTGCATTTCAAATTTTGTAATGCAAAAAACCATGTTAAACGTTACTTTACGGGAATCCTCTCTTACTCGCCTACGTTGTAGCCCTGATCGAGACCTTTCCAAATCTGTATCGAACTTCTTACCGCTCAAAGATCTCAAAGTTATGGCCGTTGAAAGATTACCACTCCAGAATGACGTCAGGGGTTGTCCCAAGTGTCCCAAAGGTCATATAACACTCCAGAATTGCTTTGATGACCCAAAAACTAAATAAAAAAAAAATAGAATTAAAAAAAAAACCCTGGTCTCATATAATTTCTGTTTGATGTATTTTCTTGTTTGCATTTCAAAAATTTTTGATGATGCTAAACCAAGTTAAACGTTACTTTACGGGAATCCTTTCTACTCGCGTACGTTGTAGCCCTGATCGAGACCTTTCCTAATCTATATCGAACTTTTACTAGCTCAAAGATCTCAAAAGTTATGGCCGTTGAAAGATTACCACTCCAGAATGACTTCAGGGGTTGTCCCAAGTGTCCCCAAGGGTCATACCAACACTCCAGAATGGCTTTTGATGACCAAAAAACTAAATAAAAAAAAAATAAATTAGATTAAAAAAACCCCTGGTCTTATATAATTTCTGTTTGATGTTATTTTGTTGTTTGCATTTCAAAATTTTGTGATGCTTAAAACCATGTTAAACGTTACTTTACGGAATTCTCTCTTACTCGCGTACGTTGTAGCCCTGATCGAGACCTTTCCAAATCTGTATCGAACTTCTTACTAGCTCAAAAATCTCAAAGTTATGGCCGTTGAAAGATTACCACTCCAGAATGGCTTCAGGGGTTGTCCCAAGTGTCCCCAAGGGCCATACTATCATCCCAGAATTGCTTTTGATGACCAAAAAAATAAATAACAAAAAATAGAATTCAAAAAACACCCTGGTCTTATCTAATTTCTGTTTGATGTTATTTTCTTGTTTGCATTTCAAAATTCTGTGATGCTTAAAACCATGTTAAACGTAACTTTGCGGCAATCCTCTCTTACTCGCGTACGTTGTAGCCCTGATCGAGACCTTTCCAAATCTGTATCGAACTTCTTACTAGCTCAAAGATCTCAAAAGTTATGGCCGTTGAAAGATTTACACTGCAAAATGGGTGCAGGGGTTGTACCAAGTGTCCCCAAGGGTCATACCAACACTCCAGAAGGGCTTTTGATGACCAAAAAAAATAAAAAATAAAATAAAATAGCATTTAAAAAAACCCTGGTCTCATCTAATTTCTGTTTGATGTTATTCCTTGTTTGCATTTCAAAATTTTGTGATGCATAAAACCATGTTAAAAGTTACTTTACGGGAATTCTCTCTTACTCGCGTACGTTGTAGCCCTGATCGAGACCTTTCCAAATCTTTATCGAACTTCTTACTAGCTCAAAGATCTCGAAAGTTATGGCCGTGAAAGATTACCACTCCAGAATGGCTTCAGGGCTTGTCCCAAGTGTCCCCAAGGGTCATACCAACACTCCAGAATGGCTTTTGATGACCAAAAAAAAAAAATAAATAAATAAATAAAATATAATTAAAAAAAACCCTTGGTCTCATATAATTTCGGTTTGATGTTATTTACTTGTTTGCATTTCAAAATTTTATGATGCTTAAAACCATGTTGAACGTTTCTTTACGGGAATCCTCTCTTACTCGCGTACGTTGTAGCCCTGATCGAGACCTTTCCAAATCTGTATCGAACTTCTTACTAGCTCAAAGATCTCAAAAGTTATGGCCGTTGAAAGATTACCACTCCAGAATGACTTCAGGGGTTGTTCCAAGTGTCCCCAAGGGTCATACCAACACTCCAGAATGGCTTTTGATGACCAAAAAAATAAATTAAAATAAAATAAAATAGAATTAAAAAAAACCTGGTCTCATATAATTTCTGTTTGATGTTATTTCCTTGTTTGCATTTCAAAATTTTGTGATGCATAAAACCATGTTAAACGTTACTTAACGGGAATTCTCTCTTACTCGCGTACGTTGTAGCCCTGATCGAGACCTTTCCAAATCTGTATCGAACTTCTTACTAGCTCAAAGATCTCAAAAGTTATGGCCGTTGAAAGATTACCACTCCAGAATGACTTCAGGGGTTGTCCCAAGTGTCCCCAAGAGTCGTATCAACACCCCAGAATGACTTCCGAGGTTGCCCCAAGTGTCCCCAAGGGTCATACCAACACTCCAGAATGGCTTTTGATGACCAAAAAAATAAATTAAAATAAAATAAAATAGAATTAAAAAAAAACCTTGGTCTCATATAATTTCTGTTTGATGTTATTTTCTTGTTTTCAAAATTTTGTGATGCATAAAACCATGTTAAACGTTACTTTACGGGAATTCTCTCTTACTCGCGTACGTTGTAGCCCTGATCGAGACCTCTCCAAATCTGTATCGAACGTCTTACTAGCTCAAAGATCTCAAAAGTTATGTCCGTTGCAAGATTACCACTCCAGAATGAATTCAGGGGTTGTCCCAAGTGTCCCCAAGGGTCATACCAACACTCCAGAATTGCTTTTGATGACCAAAAACTAAATAAAAATAAAATAAAATAAAATAGAATTAAAAATTACAACCCCTGGTCTCATATAATTTCTGTTTGATGTTATTTTCTTGTTTGCATTTCAAAATTTTGTGATGCTTAAAACCATGTTAAACGTTACTTTACGGGAATCCTCTCTTACTCGCGTACGTTGTAGCCCTGATCGAGACCTTCCCAATCTGTATCGAACGTCTTACTAGCTCAAAGATCTCAAAAGTTATGGCCGTTGAAAGATTTACACTCCAGAATGGGTTCAGGGGTTGTCCCAAGTGTCCCCAAGGGTCATACCAACACTCCAGAATGGCTTTTGGTGACCAAAAGAATAAATAAAAAAAAGTAAAATAGAATAAAAAAACCTTGGTCACATATAATTTCTGTTTGATGTTATTTTCTTGTTTGCATTTCAAAATTTAGTGATGCTTAACACCATGTTAAACGTTACTTTACGGGAATCCTTTCTTACTCGCGTACGTTGTAGCCCTGATCGAGACCTTTCCAAATCTGTATCGAACGTCTTACTAGCTCAAAGATCTCAAAAGTTATGGCCGTTGAAAGATTACCACTCCAGAATGGCTTCAGGGTGTTCCCAAGTGTCCCCAAGGGTCATACCAACACTCCAGAATGGCTTTTGATGACCAAAAAAAAGAAAAAAATAAAATAAAATAAAATAGAATTAAAAATTACAACCCCTGATCTCATATAATTTCTGTTTGATGTTATTTTCTTGTTTGCATTTCAAAATTTTGTGATGCATAAAACCATGTTAAACGTTACTTTACGGGAATTCTCTCTTACTCGCGTACGTTGTAGCCCTGATTGAGACCTTTCCAAATCTGTATCAAACTGCTTACTAGCTCAAAGATCTCAAAAGATATGCCCGTTGAAAGATTAACACTCCAGAATGGGTTCAGTGGTTGTCCCAAGTGTCCCCAAGGACCATACCAACACCCCAGAATGACTTCCGAGGTTGCCCCAAGTGTCCCCAAGGGTCATACCAACACTCCAGAATGGCTTTTGATGACCAAAAAAAAAAATGAAATAAAATAAAATAGAATTAAAAAAAAACCTTGATCTCATATAATTTCTGTTTGATGTTATTTTCTTGTTTTCAAAATTTTGTGATGCATAAAACCATGTTAAACGTTACTTTACGGGAATTCTCTCTTACTCGCGTACGTTGTAGCCCTGATCGAGACCTCTCCAAAACTGTATCGAACGTCTTACTAGCTCAAAGATCTCAAAAGTTATGGCCGTTGAAAGATTACCACTCCAGAATGAATTCAGGGGTTGTCCCAAGTGTCCCCAAGGGTCATTCCCACACTCCAGAATTGCTTTTGATGACCAAAAACTAAATAAAAATAAAATAAAATAAAATAGAATTAAAAATTACAACCCCTGGTCTCATATAATTCTGTTTGATGTTATTTTCTTGTTTGCATTTCAAAATTTGTGATGCTTAAAACCATGTTAAACGTTACTTTACGGGAATCCTCTCTTACTCGCGTACGTTGTAGCCCTGATCGAGACCTCCCAATCTGTATCGAACGTCTTACTAGCTCAAAGATCTCAAAAGTTATGGCCGTTGAAAGATTTACACTCCAGAATGGGTTCAGGGGTTGTCCCAAGTGTCCCCAAGGGTCATACCAACACTCCAGAATGGCTTTTGGTGACCAAAAAAATAAATAAAAAAAAGTAAAATAGAATAAAAAAAACCTTGGTCACATATAATTTCTGTTTGATGTTATTTCTTGTTTGCATTTCAAAATTTAGTGATGCTTAAAACCATGTTAAACGTTACTTAACGGGAATCCTTTCTTACTCGCGTACGTTGTAGCCCTGATCGAGACCTTTCCAAATCTGTATCGAACGTCTTACTAGCTCAAAGATCTCAAAAGTTATGGCCGTTGAAAGATTACCACTCCAGAATGGCTTCAGGGGTTGTCCCAAGTGTCCCCAAGGGTCATACCAACACTCCAGAATGGCTTTTGATGACCAAAAAAAAAAAAAAAAAATAAATAAAATAAAATAGAATTAAAATTACAACCCCTGATCTCATATAATTTCTGTTTGATGTTATTTTCTTGTTTGCATTTCAAAATTTTGTGATGCATAAAACCATGTTAAACGTTACTTTACGGGATTCTCTCTTACTCGCGTACGTTGTAGCCCTGATCGAGACCTTTCCAAATCTGTATCAAACTGCTTACTAGCTCAAAGATCTCAAAAGATATGCCCGTTGAAAGATTAACACTCCAGAATGGGTTCAGGGGTTGTCCCAAGTGTCCCCAAGGACCATACCAACACCCCAGAATGACTTCCGAGGTTGCCCCAAGTGTCCCCAAGGGTCGTACCAACACTCCAGAATGGCTTTTGATGACCAAAGAAAATTAATAAAAACAAAATAAAATAGAATCAAAAAATACCCCTGGTCTCATATAATTTCTGTTTGATGTTATTTTCGTGTTGCATTTCAAAATTTTGTGATGCTTAAAACCATGTAAAACGTTCCTTTACGGGAATTTTCTCTTACTCGCGTACGTTGTAGCCATGATCGAGACCTTTCCAAATCTGTATCGAACGTCTTACTAGCTCAAAGATCTCAAAAGTTATGTCCGTTGAAAGATTACCACTCCAGAATGAATTCAGGGGTTGTCCCAAGTTTCCCCAAGGGTCATACCAACACTCCAGAATTGCTTTTGTTGACCAAAAACTAATTAAAAAAATTAAAATAGAATTAAAAAAAAACCTGGTCTCATATAATATCTGTTTGATGTTATTTTCTTGTTTGCATTTCAAAATTTTGTGATGCTTAAAACCATGTTAAACGTTACTTTACGGGAATCCTCTCTTACTCGCGTACGTTGTAGCCCTGATCGAGACCTTCCAAATCTGTATCGAACTTCTTACTAGCTCAAAGATCTCAAAAGTTATGGCCGTTGAAAGATTAACATTCCAGAATGACTTCAGGGGTTGCCCCAAGTGTCGCCAAGGGTCATACCAACACTCCAGAATGGCTTTTGATGACCAAAAAAATAAAAAATAAATGTCAAATAAAATAGAATTAAAAAAAAAACCCCTGGTCTCATACAATTTCTGTTTGATGTTATTTTCTTGTTTGCATTTCAAAATTTTGTGATGCTTAAAACCATGTTAAACGTTACTTTACGGGAATCCTCTTTTACTCGCGTACGTTGTAGCCCTGATCGAGACCTTTCCTAATCTATATCGAACGTCTTACTAGCTTAAAGATTTCAAAAGTTATGGCCGTTGAAAGATTACCACTCCAGAATGACTTCAGGGGTTGTCCCAAGTGTCCTCAAGGGTCATACCAACACTCCAGAATGGCTTTTGATGACCAAAAAATAAATAAAAAAAAACAAAATAGAATAAAAAAACCCTGGATGCATATAATTTCTGTTTGATGTTATTTTCTTGTTTGCATTTCAAAACTTTGTGATGCATAAAACCATGTTAAACGTTACTTAACGGGAATTCTCTCTTACTCGCGTACGTTGTAGCCCTGATCGAAACCTTTCCAAATCTGTATCGAACGTCTTACTAGCTCAAAGATCTCAAAAGTTATGGCCGTTGAAAGATTACCACTCCAGAATGGCTTCAGGGGTTGTCCCAAGTGTCCCCAAGGGTCATACCAACACTCCAGAATGGCTTTTGATGACCAAAAAACTAAATTCAAATAAAATAAAATAGAACTATAACAAACCCTGGTCTCATATAATTTCTGTTTGATTTTATTTTCTTGTTTGCATTTCAAAATTTTGTGATGCTTAAAACCATGTTAAACGTTACTTTACGGGAATCCTCTCTTACTCGCGTACGTTGTAGCCCGATCGAGGCCTTTCCAAATCTGTATCGAACTTCTTACTAGCTCAAAGATCTCAAAAGTTATGGCCGTTGAAAGATTACCACTCCAGAATGACTTCAGGGGTTGTCCCAAGTGTCCCCAAGGGTCATACCAACACTCCAGAATGGCTTTTGATGACCAAAATAAGAATAAAAAATAAAAAAATAAAATAGAATTTAAAAAACCCTGGATGCATATAATTTCTGTTTGATGTTATTTTCTTGTTTGCATTTCAAAACTTTGTGATGCATACAACCATGTTAAACGTTACTTTACGGGAATTCTCTCTTACTCGCGTACGTTGTAGCCCTGATCGAGACCTTTCCAAATCTGTATCGAACGTCTTACTAGCTCAAAGATCTCAAAAGTTATGGCCGTTGAAAGATTACCACTCCAGAATGACTTCAGGGGTTGTCCCAAGTGTCCCCAAGAGTCGTATCAACACCCCAGAATGACTTCCGAGGTTGCCCCAAGTGTCCCCAAGGGTCATACCAACACTCCAGAATGGCTTTTGATGACCAAACAATAAATAAAATAAATAAAATAGAATAAAAAAGAACCCTGGATGCATATAATTTCTGCTTAATGTTATTTTCTTGTTTGCATTTCAAAATTTTGTGATGCTTAAAACCATGTTAAACGTTACTTTGCGGGAATCCTCTCTTACTCGCGTACGTTGTAGCCCTGATCGAGACCTATCCAAATCTGTATCGAACTTCTTACTAGCTCAAAGATCTCAAAAGTTATGGCCGTTGAAAGATTACCACTCCAGAATGACTTCAGGGGTTGTCCCAAGTGTCCCCAAGGGCCATACCAACACCCCAGAATGACTTCCGAGGTTGCCCCAAGTGTCCCCAAGGGTCATACCAACACTCCAAAATGGCTTTTGATGACAAAAAAAAATAAATTAAAATAAAATAAAATAGAATAAAAAAACCCTTGTCTCATATAATTTCTGTTTGATGTTATTTTCTTGTTTGCATTTCAAAATTTTGTGATGATTAAAACCATGTTAAACGTTACTTTACGGGAATCCTCTCTTACTCACGTACGTTGTAGCCCTGATCGAGACCTTTCCAAATCTGTATCGAACGTCTTACTAGCTCAAAGATCTCAAAAGTTATGGCCGTTGAAAGATTACCACTCCAGAATGGCTTCAGGGGTTGTCCCAAGTGTCCCCAAGGGCCATACCAACACCCCAGAATGACTTCCGAGGTTGCCCCTAGTGTCCCCAAGGGTCATACCAACACTTCAGAATGTCTTTTGATGACCAAAAAAAAAATAAAAATAAAATAAAATAGAATTAAAAAACAACCCCTGGTCTCATATAATTTCTGTTTGATGTTATTTTCTTGTTTGCATTTCAAAATTTTGTGATGCATAAAACCATGTTAAACGTTACTTTACGGGAATCCTCTCTTACTCTTGTACGTTGTAGCCCTGATCGAGACCTTTCCAAATCTGTATCGAACTTCTTACTAACTCAAAGATCTCAAAAGTTATGGCCGTTGAAAGATTACCACTCCAGAATGACTTCAGGGGTTGTCCCAAGTGTCCCCAAGAGTCGTATCAACACCCCAGAATGACTTCCGAGGTTGCCCCAAGTGTCCTCAAGGGTCATACCAACACTCCAGAATGGCTTTTGATGACCAAAAAATAAAAAAAAAATAAAATAATATAAAATATAATTAAAAATAACAACCCCTGGTCTCATCTAATTTCTGTTTGATGTTATTTTCTTGTTTGCATTTCAAAATTTTTTGATGCTTAAAACCATATTAAACGTTACTTTACGGGAATTCTCTCTTACTCGCGTACGTTGTAGCCCTGATCGAGACCTATCCAAATCTGTTTCGAACTTCTTACTAACTCAAAGATCTCAAAAGTTATGGCCGTTGAAAGATTACCACTCCAGAATGACTTCAGGGGTTGTCCCAAGTGTCCCCAAGGGCCATACCAACACCCCAGAATGACTTCCGAGGTTGCCCCAAGTGTCCCCAAGGGTCATACCCACACTCCAAAATGGCTTTTGATGACAAAAAAAATAAATTAAAATAAACTAAAATAGAATAAAAAAAACCCTTGTCTCATATAATTTCAGTTTGATGTTATTTTCTTGTTTGCATTTCAAAATTTTGTGATGATTAAAACCATGTTAAACGTTACTTTACGGGAATCCTCTCTTACTCGCGTACGTTGTAGCCCTGATCGAGACCTTTCCAAATCTGTATCGAACGTCTTACTAGCTCAAAGATCTCAAAAGTTATGGCCGTTGAAAGATTACCACTCCAGAATGACTTCAGGGGTTGTCCCAAGTGTCCCCAAGAGTCGTATCAACACCCCAGAATGACTTCCGAGGTTGCCCCAAGTGTCCCCAAGGGTCATACCAACACTTCAGAATGTCTTTTGATGACCAAAAAAAAATAAAAATAAAATAAAATAGAATTAAAAAACAACGCCTGGTCTCATATAATTTCTGTTTGATGTTATTTTCTTGTTTGCATTTCAAAATTTTGTGATGCATAAAACCATGTTAAACGTTACTTTACGGGAATCCTCTCTTACTCTTGTACGTTGTAGCCCTGATCGAGACCTTTCCAAATCTGTATCGAACTTCTTACTAGCTCAAAGATCTCAAAAGTAATGGCCGTTAAAAGATTACCACTCCATAATGACTTCAGGGGTTGTCCCAAGTGTCCCCATGGGTCATACCAACACTCCAGAATGGCTTTTGATTACCAAAAAAAAAAAATAAAATAAAATAAAATAGAATTAAAAAAACCCTGGATGCATATAATTTCTGTTTGATGTTATTTTTTTGTTTGCATTTCAAAACTTTGTGATGCATACAACCATGTTAAACGTTACTTTACGGGACTCCTCTCTTACTCTTGTACGTTGTAGCCCTGATCGAGACCTTTCCAAATCTGTATCGAACTTCTTACTAGCTCAAAGATCTCAAAAGTTATGGCCGTTGAAAGATTACCACTCCAGAATGACTTCAGGGGTTGTCCCAAGTGTCCCCAAGAGTCGTATCAACACCCCAGAATGACTTCCGAGGTTGCCCCAAGTGTCCCCAAGGGTCATACCAACACTCCAGAATGGCTTTTGATGACCAAAAAATAAATAAAATAAAATAAAATAGAATTGAAAAAAAACCCTGGATGCATATAATTTCTGTTTGATGTTATTTTCTTGTTTGCATTTCAAAATTTTGTGATGCTTAAAACCATGTTAAACGTTACTTTGCGGGAATCCTCTCTTACTCGCGTACGTTGTAGCCCTGATCGAGACCTATCCAATCTGTATCGAACTTCTTACTAACTCAAAGATCTCAAAAGTTATGGCCGTTGAAAGATTACCACTCCAGAATGACTTCAGGGGTTGTCCCAAGTGTCCCCAAGGGCCATACCAACACCCCAGAATGACTTCCGAGGTTGCCCCAAGTGTCCCCAAGGGTCATACCAACACTCCAAAATGGCTTTTGATGACAAAAAAAAATAAATTAAAATAAACTAAAATAGAATAAAAAAACCCTTGTCTCATATAATTTCTGTTTGATGTTATTTTCTTGTTTGCATTTCAAAATTTTGTGATGATTAAAACCATGTTAAACGTTACTTTACGGGAATCCTCTCTTACTCGCGTACGTTGTAGCCCTGATCGAGACCTTTCCAAATCTGTATCGAACGTCTTACTAGCTCAAAGATCTCAAAAGTTATGGCCGTTGAAAGATTACCACTCCAGAATGACTTCAGGGGTTGTCCCAAGTGTCCCCAAGAGTCGTATCAACACCCCAGAATGACTTCCGAGGTTGCCCCAAGTGTCCTCAAGGGTCATACCAACACTCCAGAATGGCTTTTGATGACCAAAAAATAAAAAAAAATAAAATAATATAAAATATAATTAAAAATAACAACCCCTGGTCTCATCTAATTTCTGTTTGATGTTATTTTCTTGTTTGCATTTCAAAATTTTGTGATGCTTAAAACCATATTAAACGTTACTTTACGGGAATTCTCTCTTACTCGCGTACGTTGTAGCCCTGATCGAGACCTATCCAAATCTGTATCGAACTTCTTACTAACTCAAAGATCTCAAAAGTTATGGCCGTTGAAAGATTACCACTCCAGAATGACTTCAGGGGTTGTCCCAAGTGTCCCCAAAGGCCATACCAACACCCCAGAATGACTTCCGAGGTTGCCCCAAGTGTCCCCAAGGGTCATACCCACACTCCAAAATGGCTTTTGATGACAAAAAAAAAATAAATTAAAATAAACTAAAATAGAAAAAAAAACCCTTGTCTCATATAATTTCTGTTTGATGTTATTTTTGTTTGCATTTCAAAATTTTGTGATGATTAAAACCATGTTAAACGTTACTTTACGGGAATCCTCTCTTACTCTTGTACGTTGTAGCCCTGATCGAGACCTTTCCAAATCTGTATCGAACGTCTTACTAGCTCAAAGATCTCAAAAGTTATGGCCGTTGAAAGATTACCACTCCAGAATGACTTCAGGGGTTGTCCCAAGTGTCCCCAAGAGTCGTATCAACACCCCAGAATGACTTCCGAGGTTGCCCCAAGTGTCCCCAAGGGTCATACCAACACTCCAGAATGTCTTTTGATGACCAAAAAAAAAAAAAAAATAAAAATAAAATAAAATAGAATTAAAAAAAACGCCTGGTCTCATATAATTTCTGTTTGATGTTATTTTCTTGTTTGCATTTCAAAATTTTGTGATGCTTAAAACCATGTTAAACGTTACTTTACGGGAATCCTCTCTTACTCGCGTACGTTGTAGCCCTGATCAAGACCTTTCCAAATCTGTATCGAACTTCTTACTAGCTCAAAGATCTCAAAAGTTATGGCCGTTGAAAGATTACCACTCCAGAATGGCTTCAGGAGTTGCCCAAGTGTCCCCAAGGGTCATACCAACACTCCAGAATGGCTTTTGATGAACAAAAAAATAAAATAAAAAAAATAAAATAGAATTGAAAAACAACCCCTGGCCTCATCTAATTTCTGTTTGATGTTATTTTCTTGTTTGCATTTCAAAATTTTGTGATGCTTAAAACCATGTTAAACGTTACTTTACGGGAATTCTCTCTTACTCGCGTACGATGTAGCCCTGATCGAGTCCTTTCCAAATCTGTATCGAACTTCTTACTAGCGCAAAGATCTCAAAAGTTATGGCCGTTGAAAGATTACCACTCCAGAATGGTGTAGCATAGGTTCGACACCCGACACTTTTAGACTTAGCAAATAAGAATTAGATTAGAATAGCAAAGACACAATTATTAGTATAACATCCGCTATAATAATCTGCAGTAAATTCATTACATCCTAGACACAAACCGCACTAAGGCTAGAATGAAACAGCTAATGATAGAATGAAATAGCATGATAAGTGGCGTGATCGTATTCACCAACACACTCAAAAGAAATAGTTTTTACAAGTATAAAATTTTAGATTAAACATTATCAGAACATAAATTACTGTAATTAGATGCACACAAATATTAGACATAAAAGTGCAATATGTTCTAATCCGAACCAACTAGATAAATAGGGAAAATTTAATAGAGTTCATCCAATTGCGCAGTAGGATAATACACATGGAAGGACGATGTTACCTAATGTACGCAAAAAGTCACGTACGCATAATGCGATAGATAGAGCAGGATAATAAATTGTAATCATGCATAACGGAGCGGATAAGCTAAATATGCCCATAAGCGCAATGTAATTATTTCGTATAAAAGGAAGCTCGCGCGTAGCTAGAAGAGAGTTGTTGTATCAGTAAAATCACGCAGTCCAGTCCGCCGCGCAAAATTTAGTCCGCAAATCAATAGAAGCCAACCACGCTATTAAGTTTAAGTAAAGTGGCAAAAATAAAGTGAGTTTATATAAAAGTGCAAATACAATCCGTCTTTAGTTTGGAACGGCACTAAGTGATGACAAGTTCACTACATGGCGACCGTGACACAGAGCCAAAGCAAAGGAATACGAACAAAACACTGAAGTAAGCATAACGAAAGGCTGCAGGTTATAAAAATCCCGTTGGACACGGTATGTAAACACTATGGTAAAATTTATATTTTGAAAACAAAAATACCATAGCGCGAAAAGCGGACGAAGGTATGTGTAAAAAGTATCGCAACAATCGCGAGTGCAAATTCGTCGTAAACACTATTATGCACAATACATATACACTAAGCTCACAAACACTAAAGTTTTCGGCATAGATGTACGTTTAGATCACATTACACTTATAAACACAAAAGCCGATACGCGTCGTAAAGTGAGATGCAATAATGTGCAGTGACACCAATACAAATTAGTTCCGTGATACAACAACTGTGAAAAAACTCACCCGAAACTGCATGAATATCCCGAAACATCACCAATACAGTGCTAAAAATGAAATCAAATGTGAATTAAAAGCAAAAACAATTACACATGCTTCTTCTTCTTCTTCTTTGGCTCAACAACCGATGCCGGTCAAGGCCTGCCAACACACTTGTGGGGTTGGCTTTCAGTGACTTATTGATTTTCCCCCATAGCAGGATAGTCAGTCCTACGTATGGCGGCACGGTCTATTTGGGCTTGAACCCATGACTGGCATGTTGTTAAGTCGTACGAGTTGACGACTGTACCATGAGACCGGCTTCTTACACATGCAGTGACACATAAATACCGAACCGGAATACTAATCAGAATAGTGCACAAGAAAGTGTGAAACTAAGTGCGCTAAGTGAAACCGAACTGAACAATCCCATAATCGCAGCAGCAGCAGCACTTCCACAACGAACAACACGAGGAAAGTGTTAAGAACGATAGAACGCGAGCAACAATACGCGAGGAAGCAGTCAACGACGCCATCGCAGTATACACATCGAGCAGCTGTTAAACTACACATCGTGCATGCCGTAGGACACGCAAACGATAAGTTTCGTTAAGTCAGGTATTGTAAATTAACACTATGGGATATATGAATATTCAGTAAAAAATATATATATATATATATATATATTATATATATATATATATATATATATATATATATATATATATATATATATATATAAATTTTTTTTAAAAAATAAGTAAAAAAAATAATAATAATAAAAAAATAGGAACCCATTATAGTTTTTGCGAAATAATTTTATTGGACTTAAACGTTAATTAATTATGTTATTTATTATGATTGTCGTTATTATTTAATGGATCGAATTTAATGAGTAAGTTAAAGGATAAATTATTCCAGTTAAGGTTAATACAACATAAATTAGAGTATTTACCAAAGAATTTTAGAGTTTGTACTGTAAGTAAATATAAGATTTTGGCTAGAGAACTATTAACATCCATACAATCGGATTTGATAGAGCTCGGAGAAGCCATAAGTGAAGAGTATTTAAACAAAATTAACAGTGAAACCAACGAATGCTTTTCAGCGATTGAGTTTCGCATAAACAATTACCAAATGACAACGATTCCCAAACAGAAAAAATGGCGCATTTCGATATTAAAATTGCAACATCTCTTGTTCAAACATATGATGGATCAAAAGAGAATCTTGACATTTTCATAGATTCTGTAAACTTACTTAAAGAGATTACTCCAAATGATCAAAAGGTAATGCTGGTAAAATTTATCAAAACACGAATAACAGGGAAAGCCAGAATAGGATTACAACGAGATCTGGACAACATCGATGAAATTCTAGAAAATATAAAAGTAAGATGTGAAGAAAAAACAAATCCCGAAAAAGTCATCAACCAATTAAAAACTATCCAAGCAAGACAAACCACTAAAATTTGTGAAGAGGTCGAAATCTTAACTAGCAAATTAAAAGGACTTTATCTAGAACAAAAAATTCCCGAAGAAGTAGCAAACAAAATGGCTGTTAAAGTTGGAGTTGACACACTTAAAGAAAAAATTTCCAACTCTGAAACAAAAATTCTACTTAAAGTCGGACAATACCCAACAATTACAGCAGCTACACAAAAGGTATTAGAAAATGAAATCGAAAACAATAATTCAAATCAAGTTTTAGCCTTTAATAGAAACCAAAATTTTTCCACAAATAATTTCAAAAGATTTCCTAACAGCAAAACAATAAATTATAATAGATATAACTCGAACCCAAACTTCCAAAACAGAACTAACAGATATGAAAGTCCAAATTCAAATAGAACGAACCCAAATACATATACCCCAAAGAGAAACAGAGATAGACATTTCTATAGGAACCCTAGACAATATAATCAATTTGGAAGACAAAATATACAGCCCAATAACTTCTCAAATCAACAAGCTCGTAGAATATTTACTACTGAAGCTGAAGAAGAAGAGGAACAGAATAATTTTTTAGGCCAAGCCCGGCAGGAATAGAACAGCTGCCGGTAATGACATTGAATTTATCTGCCAATAATTCAACTACAATTAAAGTAGAAAAAGCTGCAAACAAGTATAGTTCATTATTTATAGACACAGGAGCAGCAGTTTCATTATTTAAAATAGGAAAAATTAGATCTCAGCATGAGATAGATAGCAATAACAAAGTTAGACTTACAGGAATTACTAATAACTCTTTAATTACCTATGGTACAATTAGTTCAAATTTAATATTTAACAACGCAACAGTTAGTCATAAATTTCACTTGATTCCAGATATTATAGAAATAGAAGCCGATGGAATTTTAGGAAGAGATTTCTTTACAAAATATAAATGTAAGGTAGATTATGAATATTATTTGTTAAATTTTGATATCAATGGAATCTCAATATCTCATCCTATAGAAGACAATTCACTCTTAATTCCAGCAAGAAGTGAAATTATTCATAAAATAGATTTAAGGAATTTAAAAAAAGATTCAGTAGTTCATGCACAGGAAATATCAACAGGAATATTTTGCGCTAATACAATAGTTTCCAAGAATAATCCATGTATAAAATTTATTAATACTACTGAAAAAGATACTATTATTAACACGAAATTTTTCAAACCTACAATAGAGCCAATTAATAACTTTGAAATTTATAAAGTAGCAGAAACTAAAACAATATGCATAGAGTTAAAGAAATATTAAGCAAAATCAATTTAAAAAATTATCCAGATATTATTAGTCAAGAAATAAGTAAACTAGTAAATAAATTTTCTGATTTATTTTGTTTAAATGAAGACCCAATTACAACTAATAATTTTTATAAGCAAACAATTACTCCTAAAGACAATATTCCTACATATATATCCAACTATAAACAAATTCATTCGCAAAGCAAAGAAATAGATCAGCAAGTAAATAAGATGTAAGAAAATAATATAATAGAAAACTCCGTTTCCCCTCATAATTCACCAATTCTGCTTGTCCCCAAGAAAACAGGAAACGATAAGAAATGGAGATTAGCAGTCGATTTTAGGCAATTGAACAAAAAGATATTACCAGATAAGTTTCCACTTCCGAGAATAGACACAATATTAGACCAATTAGGAAATGCAAAATATTTCAGCACTCTAGATCTGATGTCAGGTTTTCATCAGATCCCTTTGGAAAAAGAATCGCGAAAATATACAGCATTTTCTACACCAAAAGGACATTATCAATTCACAAGACTGCCTTTTGGACTAAACATAAGTCCTAACAGTTTTCAGCGTATGATGGCAATAGCAATGGCTGGCCTCACACCTGAAATAGCATTCATTTATATCGATGATATTATAGTAATAGGAAGCTCAATGAAAAATCATATAGAAAATCATACACAAGTATTTAATAGATTACGATACTACAATCTTAAATTGAACCCAGAGAAGTGCAAATTCTTTAAATCAGATGTTACATATCTTGGACACAAAATAACGGACCAGGGAATATACCCTGATGAAACCAAATTCGAAACAATAAGAAAGTTTCCTATACCAACTAACGCAGACGAAGTTAGAAGATTCGTAGCTTTCTGTAATTACTACAGAAAATTTATACAAAACTTTGCAAAAGTTGCAAAGCCACTAAATGATTTATTAAAGAAAGGCACACTTTTTGAATGGAAAAAGGAACAACAAACAGCATTTGATTCATTAAAAGAGCATCTGCTATCTCCAACCATTCTTAAATACCCAGACTTTAGCAAAGATTTTATTATAACTACAGACGCATCAAACTTTGCGTGCGGAGCAGTTCTCTCCCAAATCACACATGGGCAAGATTTTCCTATTGCATTCGCAAGTAAAACTTTTACTAAAGGTGAAAAGAAAAAGAGTATAATAGAAAAAGAATTAGTAGCTATACACTGGGCAGTAAATCATTTTAAACCATATGTTTATGGACGGAAATTTACAATCAGAACAGACCATAGACCACTGGTTTATCTCTTTGGTATGAAAAATCCAACGTCAAAATTAACCAGAATTAGACTAGATCTGGAAGAATTTGATTTCACAATACAATTCGTAGCTGGAAAAAGTAATGTTGCAGCAGACGCATTATCACGAATCGTGTACAATTCAGATGAGTTGAAAGAATTGATCCCAAAAACTAAAGAGGAGGATATTAAAAGCATTAAAAACAATTCAATTATGGTAGTTAACACAAGAGCAATGGTAAAGGCGCAAAAGAAAGTAAAGGATACACCAACAGCTGGAAGAAATAAAGAAGAAGTAACTAATCAAGTATTTTGGAAGACAGATAGACCGTCAGAAGTTAATAAGATTTTGAAAATTAAGTCAGAAGTTAAAAGAAATGGAATAGAAATCAAAGTATGTAGTCACAACTATAATAAGCAACTTGGAAAAAGGGTTATCCCTCTTAACAATTCTAAAGGCCAAAATGGAAGTCAAGAAATAGAACTTGCTCTTCTAGATATATGCCAAATTGCTAAGAAATTTAACCGAGACAAGTTAGCAATATCAGTTGAGGACAAATTATTCGAATATTACTCTCAATTAACCATAAAGGAAATAGTAGACACAGCAATTTTCGGTTACGAGATAATTTTGTTTGATCCACCTAAATGGATAACAAGTGAGAAAGAAAAGTTGAAAATAATGGAAGAATATCATGCCATACCCACAGGAGGTCATATAGGGCTATACAGATTATATTTAAAAATTCGTGAAAAATTTAAATGGAATAATATGAAGCAAGATATAATAAGTTACGTGCAGAAATGTGAAATATGCAAAGTCAGCAAAGTAAATAAGCACACAAAAGAAAAATCTATAATCACATCAACACCAGCAAAACCATTTACCATCATATCAATTGACACAGTTGGTCCATTACCCAAAACAATGAATAACAACAGATATGCAATTACGATTCAATGCGACCTATCAAAATATATAGTGATCATTCCAATTAAAAACAAAGAAGCAAACACGATTGCGAAAGCATTGGTTGAACATTTTATCTTGACTTATGGAAGCTTTTTGGAGCTTAGATCAGACCAAGGATTGGAATATAACAATGAGGTGTTAGATAAAATAGCCCAAATTTTAAAAATAAAACAAACATTTTCAACGCCATATCATCCACAAACAATTGGAGCTCTAGAACGTAATCATAGAAGCTTAAATGAATACCTTAGAGCATTTACTAATGAACATCACGATGATTGGGATGATTGGATAAAATTTTATGAGTTTGTTTATAATACAACACCACATACAGAAACAAAATGTACTCCGTTTGAATTAGTTTTCGGTAGAACAGCAAATCTACATCAATAAATTTATAAACATAAAATCGATCCAGTTTATAATATAGAACAATATTACAATGAAATGAAATTTAAACTACAAAAGTCCAATGAGATTGCACGTAAGAACATAATTATAGAAAAAGAAAAAAGAGAAAAAGAATTAAATCAGCATATAAATCCCATAGATGTAAGCATAGGAGACTAGGTATACTTAAAAAATGAAAATAGAAAAAAATTAGATCCATTGTACTTAGGTCCATTTATAATTACGAATATTAAAGATCCAAATTGTACAATCAAGAATAGTCATACGCAAAAGACTACAACAGTACATAAGAACAGATTAATCAAGAACTAAATGAATAACGCAATTCTATCGCTCATTCACTCAATCTTACGTTATTCACAAAAACGGGGGAGGTGTAGCATAGGTTCGACACCCGACACTATTAGACTTAGCAAATTAGAATTAGATTAGAATAGCAAAGACACAATTATTAGTATAACATCCGCTATAATAATCTGTAGTAAATTCATTACATCCTAGACACAAACCGCACTAAGGCTAGAATGAAACAGCTAATGATAGAATGAAATAGCATGATAAGTGGCGTGATCGTATTCACCAACACACTCAAAAGAAATAGTTTTTACAAGTATAAAATTTTAGATTAAACATTATCAGAACATAAATTACTGTAATTAGATGCACACAAATATTAGACATAAAAGTGCAATATGTTCTAATCCGAACCAACTAGATAAATAGGGAAAATTTAATAGAGTTCATCCAATTGCGCAGTAGGATAATACACATGGAAGGACGATGTTACCTAATGTACGCAAAAAGTCACGTACGCATAATGCGATAGATAGAGCAGGATAATAAATTGTAATCATGCATAACGGAGCGGATAAGCTAAATATGCCCATAAGCGCAATGTAATTATTTCGTATAAAAGGAAGCTCGCGCGTAGCTAGAAGAGAGTTGTTGTATCAGTAAAATCACGCAGTCCAGTCCGCCGCGCAAAATTTAGTCCGCAAATCAATAGAAGCCAACCACGCTATTAAGTTTAAGTAAAGTGGCAAAAATAAAGTGAGTTTATATAAAAGTGCAAATACAATCCGTCTTTAGTTTGGAACGGCACTAAGTGATGACAAGTTCACTACAGTGGGTTCATGGGTTGTCCCAAGTGTCCCCAAAGGTCATACCCACACTCCAGAATGGCTTTTGATGACCAAATAAAATAAAATAAAAAAATAAAATAGAATTCAAAAAAAAAACCCTGGTCTCATATAATTTCTGTTTGATGTTATTTTCTTGTTTGCATTTCAAAATTTTGTGATGCTTAAAACCATGTTAAACGTTACTTTACGGGAATTCTTTCTTACTCGCGTACGTTGTAGCCCTGATCGAGATCTTTCCAAATCTGTATCGAACTTCTTACTAGCTCAAAGATCTCAAAAGTTATGGCCGTTGAAAGATTACCACTCCAGAATGACTTCAGGGGTTGTCCAAAGTGTCCCCAAGAGTCCTATCAACACCCCAGAATGACTTCCGAGGTTGCCCCAAGTGTCCCCAAGGGTCATACCAACACTCCAAAATGGCTTTTGATGACCAAAAAATAAATAAAAATAAAATAAAATAGAATTAAAAAAACCCCTGGTCTCATATAATTTCTGTTTGATGTTATTTGCTTGTTTGCAATTGAAAACTTTGTGATGCTTAAAACCATATTAAACGTTACTTTACGGCAATTCTCTCTTACTCACGTACGTTGTAGCCCTGATTGAGACCTTTCCAAACTTGTATCGTACGTCTTACTAGCTCAAAGATCTCAAAAGTTATGGCAGTTGAAAGATTACCACTCCAGAATGACTTCAGGGGTTGTCCCAAGTGTCCCCAAGGGCCATACCAACACTCCAGAATGACTTCCGAGGCTGCCCAAAGGTGTCCCCAAAGTTCATACAAACACTCAAGATTGCCTTCCGAGGTTATCCCAAGTGTCCCCAAGGTTCACACAAATACTCTAGACTGCCTTCTGAGTTTGTCCAAAGTGTCCCCAAGGTTCATACAAATACTCTAGAATGACTTCTGCGATTGTTCCAGATGTACCTAAGGTTCATACAAGCACTCTAGAATACGTTCCGAGGTTGTCTCACGTGTCCCCAAGGTTTATACAAATGCTCTAGAATGATTTCAGAGGTTATTCAATGTGTCCCCATGGTTTATACAAACACTCAAGATTGATTTTAAAGGTTATCCAAGGTGTCCCCAAGGTTCATACAAACACTCTATAATGCTTTCCGAGGTTGTCCCAAGTGTCCCCAAGGTTTATACAAATGCTGTAGAATGTTTTCAGATGTTATTCAAGGTGTCCCCATAGAAACACTCAAGAATGAATTAAGAGGTTATCCAAGGAGTCCCCAAGGTTCATTCAAAAACTATAGAATGCCTTTCGATTGTGTCCCAAGTGTCCTCAAGGTTTATACAAAAGCTCTGGAATGACTTCAGAGGTCATCCAAGGTGTCCCCAAGGCATATACAAATACTCAAGATTGCCTTCCGAGGTTGTCTCAAGTGTCCCCAAGGTTTATACAAATGCTTTGAATGATTTCAGAGGTTATTCAATGTGTCCCCATGGTTTATACAAACACTCAAGAATGATTTTTAAGGTTATCCAAGGTGACCCAAGGTTCATACAAACACTCTAGAATGCCTTCCGTGGTTGTCCCAAGTGTCCCCAAGGATTATACAAAAGCTCAAGAATACCTTCCGAGGTTGTCCAAGGTATCCCCAAGGTTCATAAAAACACTCAAGATTAATTTCCGAGGTTGTCCCAAGTGTCCCCAAGGGTCATACCAATACTCTAGAATGACTTCCGAGATGATCCCAAGTGTCCCCAAGGTTTAAACAAATGCTCTAGAATGACTTCCGAGGTCGTTACAAGTGTCGCAAGGTTCATACAAACACTCAAGAATGAATTTGAAGGTTGTCCAAGGTGTCCCCAAGGTTCATACAAACACTCTACAATGCCTTCCGAATGTGTCCCATATATCCAATGTTTTACAAATGCTCTAGAATGACTGCAAAGGATATCCAAGGTGACCCCAAAGTTGATACAAATATTCTAGAATGACTTCACAGGTTGTCCAAGGTGTCTCCAAGGTCCAAACAAATACTCTAGAATGACTTCCAAGGTGGTCCCAAGTGTCCCCAAGGTTTATACAAATGCTCTAAAATGCCTTTCGAGGTTGTCCCAAGTGTCCCCAAGGTTCATACAAACACTCTAGAATGACTTCAGAGGTTGTCCAAGGTTTATCCAAGGTTTATACATATGCTCTAGAATGACTTCCGATGTTATCCCAAGTGTCCCCAAGGTTCATACAATCACTCGAGAATGACTTTAGAGGTTTTTCAATGTGTCCCTAAGATTCATACAAACACTCAAGAATGAATTAAGAGGTTGTCTAAGGTGTCCCCAAGGATCATACAAAAACTATAGAATGCCTTCCAATTGTGTCCAAAGTGTCCTCAAGGTTTATACAAATGCTCTGGAATGACTTCCGAGGTTATCCAAAGAGTCCCCAAGGTTTATACAAACACTCAATATTGCCTTCCGAAGTTGTCCCAAGTGTCCCCAAGGTTAATACAAATGCTCTAGAATGACTTTGGAGGTTGTCACAAAGTTTCGCCAAGGTTCATACAAACACTCAAGAATGAATTTGGAGGTTGTCCAAGGTGTCCCCAAGGTTCATACAAATACTCTAGAATTACTTCCGAGGTTGTCAAAGGTGTCCCCAAGGTTCATACAAACACTAAAGAATCATTTCCGAGGTTGTCCCAAGTTTGCCCAAGGTTCATACAAACACTCTAGAATTATTTTAGATGTTATCCAAGGTGTTCTCAAGGTTCATTAATACACTCTAGAATGACTTCAGAGGTTGTCCCAAGGTGTCCAAAAGGTATTAAAAAATGCTCTTGAATGTCTTCCGCGGTTTTCCAAGGTATCCCCAAGGCTCATACAAATACTCTAAAATGACTTCCGAGGTTGTCCCAAGGTGTCCCCAAAGCTCATACAAGCACTCTAGAATGCAATCCGAGGTTATCTCAAGTGTCGCCAAGGTTTATATCAATACAATAGAATGACTTCCAAGGTTGTCCAAGGTGTCCCCAAGGTTTATACAAACACTCAAGAATGATTTTAGAGGATGTCTCAAGTGTTCCCAAGGTTCATACAAACACTCTAGAATGATTTTAGAGGTTATCCAAGGTGTTCTCAAGGTTCATACAAACACTCAAAAATGACTTCCGAGGTTGTCCCAAGTGTCCCCAAGGTTTCTTAAAATGCACTAGAATACGTTCCGAGGTTATCTCGAGTGTACGCAAGGTTTATACAAATGATCTAAAATAACTTTAGAGGTTATCCAAGGTGTCCCCAAGGTTCATACAGACACTCTATAATGATTTAAGAGGTTATCCAAGATGACCCCAAGGTTCATACAAAGACTCAAGAATGAATTTGGATGATGTCCAAGGTGTCCCCAAGGTTTATACAAATACTCTAGAATTACTTCCGAGGTGGTCAAAGGTGTCCCTAAGGTTCATACAAACACTCAAGAATGATTTCCGCGGTTGTCCCAAGTGTCCCCAAGGTTAATTCAAACACTCTAGAATCATTTTAGAGGTTATCTTAGGTGTTCTCAAGGTTCATACAAACACTCTAGAATGACTTCAGAGGTTGTCCCAAGGTGTCCCCAAGGTATATACAAATGCTCTTGAATGTCTTCCGCGGTTTTCCAAGGTATCCCCAAGGCTCATACAAGTACTCTAAAATGACTTCCGAGATTGTCCCAAGGTGTCCCCAACGCTCATACAAGCACTCTAGAATGCAATCCGAGGTTATCTCAAGTGTCGCCAAGGTTTATACAAATACTATAGAATGACTTCCAAGGTTGTCCAAGGTGTCCCCAAGGTTTATACAAACACTCAAGAATGATTGTAAAGGATGTCCAAGGTATCCCAGAGCTCATACAAATACTCTAGAAATCCATCCGAGGTTGTCCCAAGTGGCCCCAACCTTCATACAAACACTCAAGATTGCCTTCCGAGGTTGTCCCAAGTGTCCCGAGGTTCATACAAACACTCCAGAATGCCTTCCGAGGTTTTTCAAGGTGTTCCCAAGGTTCATACAAACACTCTAGAATACGTTCCGAGAATTACTCAAGTGTCCCCAAGGTTCATACAAACACTCTAGAATGTCTTCAGAGGTTATCGAAGGTGTCCCCAAGGTTTATACAAATGCTCTAGAACGACTTTCGAGGTTGTCCAAGGTGTCCCCAAGGTTCATAAAAACACTCTAAAATGACTTCCGAGGTTGTCCAAGGTGTCCCTAAGGCTCATACAAGCACTCTAGAATGCGTTCCAAGGTTTTCTTAAGTATCCCCAAGGTTTATACAAATACTCTTGAATGACTTCCAAGGTTGTCCAAGATGTCCCCAAGGTTTATACAAATACTGTAGAATGGCTTCAGAGGTTATCCAAGGTGTCCCGAAGGTTCAAACAAGCACTCTTAAATGCGTTCGAAGGTTGTGTCAAATGTCCCCAAGGTGCATGCTAATGCTCTAGAATGACTTACACTCTTAAAAATTTTTGCCGAATCTCGGTTAATTTTTGCCGAGATCTGCACAACTGAGATCTCGACAAAGATCTCGGTTAAATTTCTGTTGCCGACATCTCGGTTAATGTCATTTGTTTTGACGTTTACGTTTAACCGAGATATTCGGTTAAAGCAAATCGAGATTTCGGCTAAATATAAAAAACATTTTATTTTTATTTTAGTGATTTTATTTGCGTATCAAATGGGTTTTTTATGTGATGGAAAGCGTTGGGACAGGTGCCGATTCAACCGCCGGATGGGGCACAGCGTTTGGATGTGGTACCGGTAAAGGAAAATGAGCCGGACAAGGAGCGGGCACTGGTACAGGCACGGTTCTGTAAAGCGGGCAGAGTGAAACAAGTCTGAGTGAACCCTTTTTAGATTTCATGTGATCGAGTGTTGATACTTACTTCGTGTAGGTGGCCGGAAATGAATCCTGGAGGTCTGAACGGTCTGGCAAAGGTTAAACCAACCGGATTAGCTTCCACATCTGATCCTTAAATAGGGACTGCTCCGAGCGACGCTCTGAAGAGCACCGGTTGTGTGCGCTGATGGAGTTTCCTAGCCCCAACCCGCTTCATACCTGTGCTCCATCGCACGCTACTGATTCTCGTTTTTTCACGCTGAGAGACTCATTTTCACTTTTTTTACATTTTTATTTTACATCAATTTCTTCACACTCACTCCGAAAGGTTTTCGTTTCATTAGCACGAGATTAACAGAATGGCGAATGACAGATAGAATACCGAGCCTCGGCTAATCCAAGTAGTAAAGCTGAATTCTCGGTTATTTTGACGGATTATCTCGGTGACAGCAGTGTTAACGTATGTGCTCGGCATGTTGTGTTGCCGAGTTTCGGTTCGAATTTATTTAACTGATATTTCAGTTTTAAATGGTACTGATTTTCGGCTACAGGGTTTTTTCAACTGACATATCAGCAAGAATCGAAAGAGCCGACGGAGTTCGGCAGTTTTTTTTAACCGAGGTCGTGAAATATTTTTAAGTGTGTAAGAGGTTGTCCAAGATGTCCCCAAGGTTCATATAAATACCCTGGAATGACTTCAGAGGTTGTCCAAGGTGTACCCAAAGTTCATACAAATGCGCTAGAATGACTTCAGAGGTTGTCCAAGGTGTCCCCAAGGTTCATGGAAAAACTCTAGAATGACTTCCAAGGTGGTCCCAAGTGTCCCCAAGGGTATACCAATGCTCTAGAATGACTTCCGAGGTTAACCAAGCTGTCCCCAAGGTTTATACAAATGCTCTAGAATGACTTCCGAGGTTATCCAAGGTGTACACAAGGTTCATAAATATGCTCTAGAATGATTTCCAAGGTTGTCCAAGGTAACCCCAAGGTTCATACAAACACTCTAGAATGCCTTCCGAGGTTGTCCAAGGTGTCCCCAAGGTTCATACAAACACTCCAGAATGCCTTCCGAGGTTGTCCCAAGTGTCCCCAAGGTTCATACAAACACTCTAGAATGACTTCCGCGATTGTTCAAGGTGAACCCAAGGTTTATACAAGCACTCTAGGATACGTTCCGAGGTTGTCTCAAGTGTCCCAAAGGTTTTTACAAATGCTCTCAAATGACTTCAGAGGTTGTTCAAGGTTTCCTCAAGGTTCATACAAAAACTCAAGAATGAATTTAGAGGTTGTCCAAGGTGTCCCCAAGTTCCATACAAATAATCTAGAATACCTTCCGATTGTGGGTCAAGTGTCCTCAAGGTTTATACAAATGCTCTAGAATGACTTCAGAGGTTATCCAAGGTGTCCCCAAGGTTTATACAAATATTCCTAGAATGACTCCAGAGGTTTCCAAGGTGCACCCAAAGTTTAAACATATGCTCTAGAATGACTTCCGATGTTATCCATAGTGTCCCCAAGGTTCATACAAATACTCTAGAATATCTTCAGAGGTGGTCCCAAGTGTCCCCAAGGTTATACAAAAGCTCTAGAATGATTTCCGAGGTTGTCCAAGGTGTACCCAAGGTTTATACACACACTCTAGAATGACTTCCGATGTTGTCCCAAGGTGTCCCCAAGGCTCATACAAGCACACTAGAATGCGTTCAAAGGTTGTCTCAAGTGTCCCCAAGGTTCATACAAATGCGCTAGAATGGTTTCATAGGTTATCTAAGGTGTCCCCAAGGTTTATACTTATGCTCTAGAATGATATCAGAGGTTGTCCATGATGTACCCAATGTTTATACAAATGCTCTAGAATGACTTCCGAGGTTGTCCAAGGTGTCCCCAAGGTTCATACAAATATTCTAGAATAATTTCCGAGGTTGTCAAAGGTGTACCCAAGGTTCAAACAAGCCTTCCAGTATGCGTTCCGAGATTGTCTAAAGTGTCCCTGTTAGCACGTTTTTGTGTTGACTGTGTTGACTGCGTGAAAAATGTAAACAACACAACTGCTGTCACCTAGCGACCGAGATATGTAGATAAACCAAGTTACAAAAGGTGCCGCTAGGTGGTGGAGCGTAAAGTTGTTATCAACTGAAAGAGGCAAACATATACATTGCGAAAGATGAAGAAACAAGAGCCAGCCTCCGGTCATACACCCCAAAGGTCGAGCATAAGGGCATAGACAGGAAACGGCGCGAAAACTATTACCAGTAGCAAAAGCGAGTGTGACCGGACAAGTTAAAAATATAGAATTGCATCAAACGTTAAAGATCATTTTCTTATTTCAAACACCCGGAAAGAAATTGTTACAGAAGTAACAAAGTTTTTAACTTACACACTTGAATTTTCGCGAGTAATTAATTTACGGCATAAAAATGCAGAGTGAAGAAAATCGCTTCGATTGTGGTGCCTGCGATAAGGCGAACACCGTGGACGATATGGTGCTGTGCGACGGTTGCGCGAAGTGGTACCACTACGGGTGTGCTGGCGTCACCGCAAACGTAGCGAAAAGAAAGTGGTTCTGTGTTCGGTGTGTGAAGAAAGTGCCTGTGATCAGGAAAAGCGAAGCCAAACCGA
Source organism: Anopheles merus (assembly GCF_017562075.2). Taxonomy (NCBI): domain Eukaryota; kingdom Metazoa; phylum Arthropoda; class Insecta; order Diptera; family Culicidae; genus Anopheles; species Anopheles merus. Next base: position 7,381 of record NW_024428213.1, on the reverse strand, counting down.
CGCTACGTGAGGAAATTAGTGCAAAGGACAACAAGCCCGCTGAAAGCTGCCAGAATGTAGAGAAGCAGGGAGCAGCTGATAGCGAGGGTGGCAGTTCGGAGCGTACCGTAGTGCAGGATAAGCCAAGTCCACTCCAAACGGCCAAATCTAAAGCACCAAGCACAAGACGGGGCGGCTCAGCGTCTTCTCAACTATCTGTGCGAAGCTAAGAGCGCCTGGCCAAGAAACAGGAACTTGAGAAGAAAATGGCCGAGAAGGAGTTCGAGCTAAAGATGGCCAAAATGGAGCTCGAGCAGGAGGAGCTCAAGATGCAACTCGAGGAGCAGCTCGACATCGAAGGCTCGGAATGTTCCATCATAAGTGGCAAAAGTGTAAGAGCAAAAATTTGGTAAGGGATCAAAATCAGGCCTTGGCTAAACCTGCTCAAGTGCAGACTCATCTGCAAACTGAAGCGTCACCAGTAACGAAAAGACGAATGGCTGAAAATAATCTGGAAAACGCGATGGTGGAAAGAAACGGCTTGACCCCCAGCCAAATAACTGCGAGGAACCACTACCCAAAACAGCTGGCAAACCTAAAGAATGGGCCGTGTTCATAAGCTGCTACAACGAGTCCAATGAAGCCTGCGGATTCTCTAATAGAGAAAATTTGTTGCGCTTAGAAGAGTGCCTTCATGGTGCAGCTAGAGAGGCAGTGCAATCAAAACTCACGACGCCAAACGCCAGTCCCAGACATCATCAAAGTGTTGAAACGACTCTATGGACGTCCTACCCTAATCGTACAAGAGTTAATCGACAAGGCACGACAAACCGAAGCACCCAAACCAGAAAACCTAGAGTCGCTGATTAAATATGGGTTAGCAGTGCAACATTTCTGCGACCACCTAGTAGCAGCAGACTTAGAAGACCACGTACAGAACCCAGCAATACTAGGAGAGGTAGTAGAGAAACTCCCTGCATCAAGGAGACTGGAGTGGTCGAGATATAAATGTGGTCTTCCACATATCAGTTTGCAACAATTTGGTGAGTTCATGGATGAATTGATGGAGCATGCCTGCGAAGTAAGTGTGCAATTATATTCCACAACAACCCACAAACCCTCCTCCTCCTCGCTATCGAACACACCATCACACTGATACTCTTGAAAGGGGAACCTTAACACAACCACGACGTTACCCCTGGCAAGAGCGAAAATGTCCTGCGTGTGATGATACAGGTCATCGAGTGAGGAACTGTCAAGAGTTCCGACAAATGAATGTGCAGAACCGTTTGGATGTAGTAGATCGGCATGGATTATGCAAGCTGTGCCTTAACCAACATGGCCTACGACGTTGCTTATCGTGATTTCGATGCGAGATAAACGGGTGCGAAGCTCGCCATAACGCATTGCTGCATTTGCCGACAGCGACACGTTGTGCAGAGGTACTAGCATAACGGTACGACAAAGGCTGGTGTGCTGTTCCGAATCGTACCAGTCGTAGTGCACTATGGACCGAAGAGTGTAGAGACTCTGGCTTTCCTTGATGAAGGTTCATCCTTGACCTTGATGGAAACACCCTCGGCGTAAGCGGAAGACCAGAGAAAGGAAAATGCATCACAACGAGTAGACGTGCAGATTTCGGCGCGAGGCGACGATAGACGTTTCGAGCTTTCCGGCGCTCGTACGGTCGAAAAGCTAAGTCTGCCGAAGCAAGAACTAAACCGCAAAATCCTAATAAATAACTTTTCTCACTTTCAGAAATTGCCGATCCCGTCGTTTCTGAAAGCTGAGCCAAAGTTATTAATCGGGCTGCAACATATGGAGCTGCTTACACCACTGGAGACCGGACGGGGCAGGCAGGCGAGCCGGTCGCTGTGAGGAGCCTCTTGGATGGGCTGTGTACGGACCGTACAACAACACGACGAGCGGCGTCTTGATGCAGCATATTGGTCCGGTGCAAACCCGCAATGCGGTGCAACGCGACACTGAAGACAGCGACGGAGACCTGAACATGCTGCTCCGTGATTATTTCACGTTAGAAGAGGTTGGTGTTAAATTTACCGCGTTGCCTGAAACAAGTGAGATAGCTAGGGCCAAACATTTGCTTGAGATTACCACTAAACGTCAAGATGAGAGGTTTGTAACAGGGCTACTTTGGAACACAGATGAAGTGGTGTTCCCTGACAGTTACCCAATGGCTGTAAAACGCTTGCAAAGTCTCGAAAGAAAGCTGTCAAATGATCCAGAACTGCGACAGAACGTTCACCAACAAATTCAGCAATATCTAGACATGGGATTCGCACATAAGGCAACAGAGCAGGAAGTGCATGGAGCAAACCCCTCCCGGGTATGGTATCTACCATTGAATGTCGTAGGACACCCGCGTAAACCCGACAAAAAACGTTTAGTTTGGGATGCAGCGGCAAAAGTAAACGGAGTATCGTTAAACTCATTCCTACTTAAAGGGCCAGACCTACTAGTAACGCTCCACAGTGTCTTAAGCCAATTTAGAGAACGACGAGTGGCCTTCGGTGGGGATATTGAAAAAATGTTCCACCAGATAAAAATTCGTGAAGAGGACAAGCACGCATAACGGTTCCTGTTTCGGTCTGATCCTAGCCAACCACCTTCAGTATACATAATGGATGTCGCGACCTTCGGTGCATCTTGCTCACCCTGCTCCGCACAGTATGTCATGCATAGAAATGCGCAAGAAAATGCAACTGAGTTTCCTGAGTCAGCTGCAGCCATAAAAGGGAAAACATACATGGATGATTATTTTGATAGTTGCGATACAGAAGAAGAAGCGATTAAACGAGCACAAGAAGTAAAATTAATTCATTCTAAGGGCGGATTCAATATGCGAAATTGGGTCAGTAACAGCCAAACTGTGTTAAATAGTCTCGAAAACACCTCAAACCAATCCGTAACAATCAAATACGGCGACGTAGAAAAACAACAACGAGTGTTAGGAATGGCCTGGGATCCAGTAAGAGACACGTTTAAGTTTACTGCAACCTGGACGGACGACCTATTACCATACCTCGAGGAAAAGAAAAGGCCTACTAAACGTACTGCTCTGAGAATAATAATGAGTCTTTTTGATCCATTGGGACTACTCGCTCCCATCCTAATACATGGTCGTATGATCATGCAAGACCTCTGGCGTGCAAAACTATATCTCCCGCCAGACAATTGGCCGGAACAGAAGGAAATAGCGAAGACAAACGAACAACGCAGAACACTTAATGTGCATAGCGAAGTTACTAATAACATCTTGATAGAAATAGAAAGGTTCTCGAAATGGACGGTGTTGGTACGTACTATAGCAACCGTATATCGATTCATAACTAACTGTCGCAGGAAAATTTTGAAACTACCACTAGAAACGTTAATACCCACGAAACGTCAAGCAAAAATGATAAAGAGTTCACAAACCACCAAACAAATGCCCTTACGAAGTTCCGAGTACCAAAAGGCCGAACAGGCTCTTATAAAGGTGGCGCAACAAGAAAGCTTTCCGAGAGAGCAAAAGATTATGGCAAATGAAACACATGAACAAAATCTGGAGCACAATAGCAAAGTGTACCAGATGACACCAACTATAGACGACCATGGCATTTTACGAATCGATGGCCGTACTGCAAACGCTAATCATATCGCTTACGATGCTCGATATCCTATCATCTTGCCTAAAGAACATCCAGTGACAAATCTTATCGTCGATGCATTTCACTGCAGACTAGGACATGCAAATCATGAGACTGTAGTTAACGAGATTCGCCAAAGATACTATGTAACCCACCTGAGAGTTTTGGTTGGAAAAAGGGTGAGAGACTGTCAGTATTGCAAGGTAAAAAATGCAAACCACATAATCCCCGAATGGCTCCTCTACCTAACGCGAGGCTGCAATCATATGCTCGCCCTTTTAGCTATGTTGGAGTGGATTACTTAGGTCCGCTAGATGTTGTCAACGCCAGAAGAACCGAAAAACGATATGTTGCTGTGTATACATGTCTTGTAACGAGGGCGGTTCATTTAGAGGTTGCATTCAGCCTATCCACTGATTCATGCATAATGGCTGTCAGAAGGTTTGTGTCGAGAAGGGGTCCGCCTATAGAGATATTCTCCGATAACGGAACCAATTTTGTTGGTGCAAACAACGAGCTAAAAAGAGAAATAACAGCATTAAATTCTAAATTGGCAGACACCTTCACAAACTCACGCACAAACTGGAACTTTAATCCGCCGTCAGCACCACATATGGGCGGAGTATGGGAGAGGATGGTAAAGAGCGTTAAAGAGTCCATGAATGCATTTGTTGATGGTCGAAAATTGAATGATGAAATTCTAAATACTGCCTTGAATGATGCGGAATGTCTAATTAACTCTCGACCACTTTTCTATATGCCACACAATACCACTCATGCAGAAGCACTGACATCAAACCATTTCCTTTTAGGAGATTCGCCTGGCTCCAAATAAACATTAGCAACATGCCCAGATCTGGCTGATACATTCCAAAACAGCTACAAAAGAAGCCGGAAACTATCTAGCGAAATGTGGGACAGATGGTTGAAGGAATATTTTCCTAACCTCAATCTTAGGAAAAAAGTGGCGAGATGACAACATACCAATCAGGGTCGGAAACTTGGTATTTATTACGGAAGGAAGTCGAAAGGATTGGGTGAGAGCAATTGTAGAAGAAACAATAGCTGGGCGAGACGGACGAGTGAGACAAGCAGTAGTAAGGACAGTGTCTGGAAAGCTATTGAAACGAGCAGTGGTAAAACTCGCCTCTATAGGAACAGAAATATTAGCACCGGAATTGTGAACATTTATATTAGCACTGCACTGAAACAACCCCTACAGCATATATTGTCCATACACAATTTAACGCTTAGAAGAAGCATCAAATAGAAACGTGCCAGTATTTTAAGTAAATCCTGCGCAACTTAGGATTGACGGGGTGGGGTATGTTAGCACGTTTTTGTGTTGACTGTGTTGACTGCGTGAAAAATGTAACACAACACAAATGCTGTCACCTAGCGACCGAGATATGTAGATAAACCAAGTTACAAAAGGTGCCGCTAGGTGGCGTAAAGGTTGTTATCAACTGAAAGAGGCAAACATATACATTGCGAAAAGATGAAGAAACAAGAGCCAGCCTCCGGTCATACACCCCATAAAGGTCGAGCATAAGGGCATAGACAGGAAACGGCGCGAAACTATTACCAGTAGCAAAAGCGAGTGTGACCGGACAAGTTAAAAATATAGAATTTGCATCAAACGTTAAAGATCATTTTCTTATTTCAAACACCCGGAAAGACATTGTTACAGAAGTAACAGTCCCCAAGGTTTATACGAATGCTCTAGAATGACTTCAAAATTGTTGAAGGTGTCCCCAAGGTTCATACAAACAAGCAAGAATGATTTTAGAGGTTGTCCAAGGTGTCCCAAAGGTTCATACAAACACTAAAAAATGACTTCCGAGGTTGTCCAAGGTATACCCAAGTGTTAATAATTATTAACAACCGATTCGTACAGAAGGTGTTGATCCCTGTAATTGACGACAGAGGGCGGCATGTTAAATGCTTAGTGTGGACAACGTCCAACACTGATCGGGCCGAGTACTCCCGAAGGCTCACGATCAGGGCTACGGGAGAGAAGAAAGTGCACTCTTTCGCCTTAGCCCGAGACAAGTGACGGATTTTTTAGCGTCTCTGAATAAAATTCTAACTAAAAGATAGCTTAACAAACGCTTGTTTTTATTAACAATAATTTACTGCGGGCGAAAGAAAGAGTGCTGTTGATAACGTCTCAACATTCTAAAAAATCCTTCAAAAAATAGCTTTTTCGTGACATTCACTCGTTCACAGTTTAAGGTTGTTCCTGAGGCAAATCGGAACCACTGTAAAACCACGTGAATAAAGCGGGATAAATTATATAAGGAACAAATGTACAATTGTTAATGTGTGTTTTGCAAGCCTGCAAGTGTATAGTACCCTGCGAAACACACCCGCTGTTGATAAAAACTGTTCCTGAGGCAAGTCGGAATAAAGCAGCGCTAAAGTGTAGTAGTGTAGGTGAAAGTACGCTGTAAGGGCATGTATTATTTCTCTGTCCAATTCATGCATGCTAACTACGTAAAAGTTCCTGAGGAAATTCGTAACAGGTCAGTGCAGAAGTGAAATAGTTCAGGAGAAGACACACAAAACAAACACGCTTTCAGTTGTCCATTTAGTAATTGTTTAAATGTCATAACCATGGGTGTGAACAAGGTGATATAATTTCGTGCTTAGCTTATGTATACGCATTTCTAAAACTGAAAAAGTTATTTGCCGCTATTTGCTTAGCAAAATGTGATCCGCCATTTCCTTTGACCAAAGATAGCAATCAGGCAGGGCAGGGTGAACAACCAAGCAGGGCAGATCAACCAGATAATTAACATGAGGATGAAGTGTTGTTTTATAGTGCTGGCCAAACGAAACACGAGTCAGGTCATCTCATGAGGCTAGAATTGCGTTCGGACATGAAAAGGAGGCACCGAGAGACAATACCGAATCGGACGAATCAGAATGTTTGCGTGGCTCGCAAAACACTGGTGGAGAGTGTTAATAATTATTAAAACCGATTCGTACAGAAGGTGTTGATCCCTGTAATTGACGACAGAGGGCGGCATGGTAAATGCTTAGTGTGGACAACGTCCAACACTGATCGGGCCGAGTACTCCCGAAGGCTCACGATCAGGGCTACGGGAGAGAAGAAAGTGCACTCTTTCGCCTTAGCCCGAGACAAGTGACGGATTTTTTAGGTCTCTGAATAAAATTCTAACTAAAAGATAGCTTAAAAAACGCTTGTTTTTATTAACAATAATTTACTGCGGGCGAAAGAAAGAGTGCTGTTGATAACGTCTCAACAAATGCTTTATACAAATGCTCCAAATGCTACGTTTATACAAATGCTCTAGAATGACATCAGAGGTTATCCAAGGTGTCCCGAAGGTTCATACAAACTCTTTAGAATGCCTTCCGAGGTTGTCCCAGGTGTCCCCAAGGTTTATACAAATGCACTAGAATGACTTGAGAGGTTGTTGAAGGTGTCCCCAAGGTTCATACAAGCTCTCTAGAATGCGTTCCGAGGTTGTCTCAAGTGTCCCCAAGGTTCAAACAAACACTCTAGAATGATTTAAGAGGTTATCCAAGGTGTCCCCAAGGCTCATACAAGTACTCTAAAATGACTTCCGAGGTTGTCCAAGGCGTCCCCAAGGCTCAAACAAGCACTCTAGAATGCAATCCGAGGTTATCTCAAGTGTCCCCAAGGTTTTTACAAATACTATAGAATGACTTCCGACGTCGTCCAAGGTGTCCCCAAGGTTTATACAAACACTCAAGAATAATTT
>NW_024428212.1:0-36212 GCF_017562075.2 Anopheles merus | reverse complement strand
CATGGTTATGGATACTACCGACGAAGACGACCATTCTTCGCTCCGCCTGCTATATTGTGGATAAGTGAGCGGAAGGAATTAAAAGAGAGAGCTGCGAAAATCTGTTTGTGATCGTTAAACTACAAATAATGCTCGTAAACGATTGTGAATGTCGGTTACCATTATAATGGAACAGTTTAGTGAGCCAGTTTTAGGAGAAACCCCCTTCACAAAGTGAACACTATAAAATTAAGAAAAATAAATTATAATATATTGTGTTATGTAATAAAATTACTAAAAGTTATATAATTAATCATACCAATAGTTGGTGTATCAACAATGTGTTCCTCGGAAGAAAAAAGTTTTATTTTTCAGTCAGAATGCTTAAAATTTCATACTGTTGCTTGATGATACGTTGTCTCTTTTCACTGCTTTATACGCTAATTATTGTATTAATTTTCTTTAATTGTAATCGCTGTTTCAGTTGAACCTCACCACAACAAACAACGCAATCAACAGTCGATGGTGGTAAAACTTAGCACTCAGTTAAGTAATTATCAGATTCTGGGCGAAAAGGATCAACGCCGGGAAAAAACGAAAACATGGCCATTCAAATATCGAATGATAAGACGCAAAAAGTCTTAAAAGTAGAGTGCAAATCCATGGGCAACTGACGAAAGCTTGTGAATGTTTCTGGCACATTGATGTGCTACATGTGTTGCAGTTGCTCGACAAGCTGAAGGCTTTACGAGCTAGACTTCGTGCACTGCAGCCAACAGCAAACAATGGCTCATAGGTCGTGATAAGGCCTGCAAAACAGCACATCTAATATACTTCGGTCTTGCAAAATCATATCGGCTTCTCCGGAGAGGAACGCACATCGAGGAAAATTTGGTCCTCCCTTCGCGGAAACAATCCAATTGCGCCCGTGTTGGTTCATCTGCAGTACACACCGAGCAAGCGAGAAGACATTTTGTCCCACGTCTACATGCTGGTTTTTTTCTACATGTTTCCTACTTTGGTATGGAATCGAAGAGAGACGACTTCGACGCAGAAGTAATACTGTTGCTTAAAAAAGAGAATCCGCTAAACGAACCTCAAGGGACTTTCATTTGAATTTCAACGGTTGTTGGCGAATTGAACTGTGTGACGCATCTGATTACAATGACATCATACTGATGTATCGGGGTACACATTCGCAAGCAAGTAAAATAATCGATAAACTAAGACTGTAATAAACATTGGATATCATATTAGAAAAATATGTGTTATTCATAAGTTTTTTCCTATTAATTTAGGAAACAACAAAATTGGGTCGGAGATATATCTTTTTACTAGTAATAGTTTGGAAAGAAAAATATTTTTTTTTTCTGTTTCAATGTTTTGATCGCCTACAAAGAAGAGGATCTCTATAGTGAGGTATTTTCTCTAGTTAATTCACAACTCATCATCATTTGTCATAGACGAGTTAAATCAGTAAGGAACAGCGAAATAGAATACCACGAATGCTACTTTCGCTTACGTCTGCCATTCTCATGCCAAAGATCCCCGTTTCGAAACTTTACACTTGAGCAGGGGTAAGAAAGTTCGCAATTGAAACGATCTACAGCTCAAACATGCACAACAGGAACACACGCGTCGAAGAATTTATTTACACAGCCCGATGCCCCTCTTGCTGGGGCTAGAGATATTTTTTTATTGCCAACACAAATGAAAACTGAATGTTTGTTACAGAAATGCTATGTTTAATATTTCGTTCCATCAAATTTCGATTTAATATTGTGTGTGTGTTTTTTTAAACTTTATTTATATTTTTGAAAGTGTGAAATCACATAAAATAATACGTGTAAAAACTGTTGAAATCCTACCAAATTCATCGATTCAGCGATCGTTCATCTATAAAAGTAATCTTGGTGTAACCCCCAAGATACCGTTCATTTCAAATTCTAGGATAAGTTTAAGCTCCGAATGTACCGAGTATGGGGACGTATGGGGTCCCAACTATCCTGCTATGGTAATCAATAAGCCATTGAAAGCCAAGCCTACTATGGATACATGGAGGTCTTGACCTACAACGGTTGGTACAATGGTACATACAAATAACCTTTTAACAGTTGCTCAAGTAAGTTTGAATTCATTTCAATGTATTTACTGAGTTGAAGACAGTTTATAACAGTTGTAGAACAGTTGGTCAAATCTTCCGCGCCTCCAATCGCGCCCGCTATTTCACAGAGATACCCAACTTCGGTATCCTGAGATTTTCGAGGTAGCGCGAACCGATAATTTTACTTTTTCTAGTACACTTGTTAGAGTGAGTACACTTTTGTGTCGAGAGACAAGTTTTGTATTTTATTTTGCATGAACTATGTGAAATAAATAATTTGATTGCCAATTGATAAAACATATCTTATCTTGGCACATTCAATCGTCACCAGACCTGGGATCTCAGTTCGTCTAATTCCAGCCATAGGACTATTCTCCTTATTTTTTTAAATAAACATCTTTAAGTTAACAGACTAGAATATTTCAAACTAAATGTAAGCAATAAAAACACTTAAATTGTTGAAATGTTATAGCTAATACATAATCAAAATTCTAATTATGAATTGAAAGATACTTCCGCAGCTCTTTTTAAATGTTATGTAATTTAAAAGATTTTCTTTAAAAGTGTTAAAATTATATTTTTGATAGATTTAATGATTATTGATACGCTTTCAAACAAACATGGTGGTCGGTACTGGCAGCTTAATGTTCGAAATTCATTCACATTTTCGTTTTCGACCTTTAGCCGGATGAACAAGGCGATTCACTTGTCGGTTGGTTCATTGCGTTCAACGATTGATCGGTTTGAATCAGCTACAACATTCCATTTCTAATGAAGTAGAAGAGAATAAATGCCATGGACAACAAATATGAGTGATTATTATTATTTATTATTATTATTTATTTTTTCATTGTTTACTATTTTTAATTACAATATAGTGGAGCTTTGATTGATATTAGACCTTTTGTGCCTTTTACACAATATACTGGATAAATTTAACAGTTTACACGTCATGATATAGATCATGTTTCAGCCATCGCGTTAGAGTGGAGTTCTTCTGCAGGGAAACGTTTTTTTGAAAAAACCCTGGTCACATTGAGCACTTATAGTCTAAGAAAAAATGATAACGAAAGAGAATCTAGTCTCAACCTTACCTACACTAATCTTTCTATTACATAAATTTATAATCTAGTCTATTTACTTTAATATAACCTATTTACAAATCGCCACGGGCTGGACGTACAATTTGTTTATACTTTTCTAATAGTAGATCAGCATATGTAATATTTTTATCATATTTGTTCTTTGATGCATGTCACTAGTACTATGCCAAAGTGGTAAATTAAGGATTCGTTTAAGAAATTTGTTTTGGAACACTTGGATTTTCTTTAAGTGCGTAGAGGCACTTTTTTCCCAAACTGGGTATGCATATAATAATATAGGTCGTAGGATTTGTTATAAAGCAAAAGCTTATTTTTTAAGTTTAGTTTTGAATTCCTGTTAGTAAAGCTATATAGAGATAATGAGGTTTTTGTTGCAGAGAGTATTCTATTTTCAATATGTTTTTTGAATGTTAACCTTTTGTCGAGTGTAACCCCCAAATATTTAATTTCATTTAATTTCAGAAATGAAGTGATAAGTCGAATCAGATTTGGAGGAAAATTGAAGGATACAAGTTTGAATAACAATCATTCATGCCAAACCGTATCAAAAGCCTTTTCTAGGTCTAGTAATGCTAATCCTGTTGACTTCTTATTGTCTCTTTGTGATTTTATAGTGTTTGTTAATCTGTGTAATTGGTGAGTTGTGGATAGTCCAGCTTGGAAACCAAATTGGTACTTTGGGATAATGTTGTGCATGTCAATGTGTTTTTTTATGCGATCAGCAATTTGTTTTCAAAGATTTTTCCAGGCAACTCAAGCTTATCGGTCTATAGTTTTAGTATCGCTGGGATCTTGTTTGGTTTTGGAATAGGAATTATTTTTGCTTTTTCCAATCATTAGGGAAGTAGCATAATTTAAGCATGCATTTAAGATAAATGTCAAGTAAATTATTCTCTGCATCGGTATTTTCTTTATAGCTGTGTTATTAATGTTATCAATACCTACTGATTTTTTGATTGTAGTTCTTAATTATTTGACAAAGTTTTTTTGGTTTAATTAATTCTTTATCTAAGTTAGCTGGTAAGGAGTGAAAGTTGTTGAATTCATCTAGTGTTTTTTTAACTAAGCGCTCCTGAGAGCTTTTGTTTGTATTGTGGTATTGTTAGCGTTTTCAAAGTGAGCTTTTAAGGCTTCACATTTCTCAGGATTTGTTAGTAAGAAATTTCCATGTTCTTTAATTGGGGGTATAGTTTTACTGTCTCCATTCATGATCCGAACAAATCTCCATAGCCTAGTATTATTACGTTTTTGTTCATTTTTTCTAAGTTGGTAGACCAAGCATTGTTTCTGATCAGGGATATTCCTCTTCAACTTGTTTTGCTAATGTTTTGTACACATTTTTAAAGCATGGTTCCACCTATTTCTTTGCCATCGGCGCCTTAATTGGTTTCTGTATTTCATTTTGTTTAGTGTAGCCTCAGGGATTATTAATTTATATCGGTCTATTTTAGTTAGTGGTACAAATTTGCTATGTGCTGTGCTGATTAGTTTAGAAAAATAGGCTACCATGAGATCAATTTGTTTTTCATTGTTAATTTTAGCTAAATTCAAGTTTGACAGCTCTATGTGTTGGGAAATGTATTTTTGATACCCTGTCCAATTTGCTTTGGAGTAGTTTGGAATACTGTTGCCACATGGTTTAAAGCTATTGGTTAAGGAAATTTCAAAGATAACCGGAAGATGGTCGGATGTAAATTCGGTTATTGTTCGTGGTGATGTTATCTGGTGTAAATTGTTTGTGAGAACGAGATCAATAGTGGATGGGTTTCGATTTTCATCACTGGGAAAGTATGTAGGGTTATGTGGATGGTGAATCGAAAAATTTCCTCTTTGTAAAGTTTCAAAAAGGGTTTTTCCCATCCGATTTGCACTTTGGCAATTCCATAGCCTGTGTCTAGCGTTAAAGTCGCCACAAAGGAAATAACTGTTTGGGATAGCACTCAATAGGTTAACGTCTGCTTTAAAACTCTCACAATCTCTGTTTGCTCCAGGATTATATACTGATATTATACTTATTTTTCCTCTATCAGTTTGTAACTGTATGCCTATGGCTTCTAGTGATTTCAATTTGAATGAAGGAAGTAATTTATGGGTGATATTTTTACTGACTACTATAGCTACACCACCTTTTGTTGTAGTTTCTCTATCTAGTCTATGTATAATATAATTGCAATGTGAAAAACGCATATTACATTTAAGGAATGTTTCATTCAGAGCTGCTATTGTATCTTATTTGCATCCATGAAATTGAAAAATTCATGTTGTTTGCTGGCTATGCCATTGGCATTCCAATACATGATTTTTAAACCCTTTTTATTTGCCATTGGAGAAACAATATTAGCTGTTATCTGTACTATTACGGAAATTAAATCTTTTTTGTTGCGACATTCGCTTAAATGTGTAAATACGTCTTCGACAATTTGGCCTATTTCTTCAAAATTTATGTCGAAATCTCCTGTAGAAGTGTTTTTCTTTGAATTGTACACATTTGAATAGTTAATCGGCACTTGGCGTGGCTTGGGCGGATTTCCTATTGAGGGGAAACTGTTTTCGTTGTATTTGAATTCTTTCGTCTTAGGTGGCGCTTTAGTTGCTTTAGTTACGCTTACACGTGTAGGACAGCCTGAATAATTGGCTGTGTGGTGGTCACCGCAATTAGCGCAGCGCAGCTTTGTCGGCGCTATTTTACCGTCTGGGCTAGTAGTAGTTACGCTAAGCGGACAGGATTTGGATGCGTGTGAACCAGCGCATTTCACGCACACAGGTGGGCGGTGGCAGTTTGCGTTACCGTGACCATAACGCTGGCAATTTTTACACTGCATTGGCCCGCTTGCAGATGTGTAATATTCAAAAAATACGCGATGGTGGTTCACTGCTCGAATATTTTTGAGTTCACTAAGGGTTATTGAACCTTCACAAAATGTAATAGATACATCATCTGATCGTCGAATTTCTTTCTACGAATCTGCAATTTTTTATCGCTGTTGGTTTTACATGCACTTCTTCCAGTGCTGTTTTGATTTCTTCCAAAGGATAATCTGGGAGGCCAAAGATGACAATTTTTGTGGTTTTTTCGTCATCAAGCTGATGTGTGTAGAAGTGCGTCGAAGTTTTTTTGAATTCCTCGATTATTTTACGAAAATCACTCGTGTTTGTAGCATGCACTACGATACCTTTCACGGTAGTATTTGTTGTGTAATTAACTACACCAACACCAGTTATTTTACGATGGACATCGCCTACAGATGTGCCGGTCACGACGATTGGAGGTACACGTTCGGTTTTACGCACACTTGCTCTCGCATTGTACGAGGAGAGAGGAAGATCTTCACTATCACTTAGTAACTCGAACGAATTCTGGTTTCTACCGTCACATTGTTGTTGCCAATATTGTGACGTATTGTTGATGCTTTTGGCGGTCTTCCACGTCGCTTTTTACCACGATCCATGACGATGGATCGGGGTGAGCGATTTTTTTTTAAAGCTCGGCAATGTAGTGCCTTGTTCTGCACGGACACTAACACTGTTACAACTCTGAACGATTTGTATACGCCACTCGAGCTCCGCAAACAAAAAAAATGATGACAAATATGAGTGAAATTAATTAATTTTGTATGGAAATATAATTTTCTAAAACGAGATAGTAATCTAAATCTTCAATCATCAAATAAAACATTTATAATAAAAAAGCTAAACGATGGTGACTTTTGAGAAATAATAGTACAAAAATAATTTAAAAAAAAGAATTAGTAAAATTGATTTTTTTTGAGAGAATTTTTGTAAGTTTACTTTGTTATACTCTAAAACCAATTCACACCGTCACCAATTTCATTTGTAAATGTGTAACCTGCTCAGAAGAGTTTACTCGCTTCGATCAATGATGCATCATTTCCTTAAAAGAATCATAATGTCATCTCTTAAATAAAAACACATCACATTCAAATCACCAGCAATATCACCTGTTGCTTCCAAAAGCACCAGATCATCGGAATCCATTATCAACAGGTATGTCAACACGCTAGAGTGCGCATGAGCGACTCCATCACCGTCAAGGCGGACGGTTTCCATGGCGCGAATCAATGTACAAACAAATCGTAGCGAAAACTTCCTGCCCGATAAAAAACAATCACAAACGTCTTGACTGCTGGTGCAGTGGAAGTTTTTTCTTTGTGGTTTGCCAAATCCCATCGCAATGGACATATCCACCAAACCCGTATTTTCGTTCTCCCTCAACTACAAAGTGTTCGACAAGCTGGTGACCTGCGGGAAGTACGACGGGATCCATTCCTGTTTGACCATGGTCACAACGGCGGACAAGGTAGGAGCTTGCCTTTGCGCACCCTATGCTATGTGTGTGATGGTAGTGTGACCCTCGGCCAAAAGGAGACTCGTGAAAACTAGTTCACCGTCTGTGTACCAAAACCGGAGAGTTGCGCTCGATTGCTGCACGCGCTTCGTTCACACTACCATCATCACGAATCGAAACGATCTTGAGTGTGATCGATTTCCGCTCTGCTGATTGTGCATGACTTTCTCAACCCTCTCATCCACCTCTTCCACCCCGTCCGGACAGATTCTAATCCACACGCCCCACAAACGCTACGGGCTGCAAAACTCGAAGCTCTCGATTTCGGAAATCAAAAATGACATCGCACTGCTTAACATGAACTTTCCGATACGGGCGATCGTGGCCGGGCGGCTGAAGAAGGACGACGAACGCGACGTGCTGGTGATTGGAAGTCCTTCGCATGTGCTAGGTAGGTGGCCGTGTCGAGTGCAGCGACCGTTTTATAGAAAGTAACTTCAACTGCTGGATTGCAACCGTGTGGGTTGCATCGTTTTGCTTTCTGTCTGTCTGTTTTCAGCGTACCATGTGGATGAAAATTGTAACATGTTTCAGAGAGATTTCCACGAGGGCGTACGGTCTGCCGTGATCGGTGGCTACGCAAACCAACCGGGCAATACGCTGATCGTTGGCGGCAATGGTACGTATATGGGGCAATGTTTTGCATTTCAATGTATATTTTAACAGTCTACGAAATATTCAAATAACATATATTGTGTATTAGTGAAATAATTTAATTGCTCCTTTACATGTATGAACAATTGATACGATTAAAATTATTATAAAAGCTATGGTTTCTAATATCAATAATATGGTTATCTAATACAACTCACAACATGCTTAACTCCACACCAGGGTATAGTCGGTCAGTCATGACAGTATGCTGTTTGTGAATAAGATTTGAACCACGTCCTGCCTTGTAGGCGTCGGTGTGTTTATTTTTATTAATATTCTCCTAACATGGACTCTCGCTGTGACAATAATTGTAGAAATGGAAAAATAATCAATTTTGGTCACTTAAAAAAAACTGGTTTAATTGAGATAAACCCGGCAATGGCAATAGATACTACGTAGCGAGATGCAGATCGTCTCCCTTGTGATCGTCTCTGCCCGTGGTTTGTGGTGAAAAAGGAAGAATTGTAAAGATGATTTAGGAATTTATGTATATTATTCATGAAGATCGACCAGGAAGGACTGCTCATTTGAGAATTATATTAAGGCATAGAAGTTTCTAAAAATAATATTTTTAAAGTTAATTTATGTTCTTTAATAATCATTCTAACCGGCAGTAATGCTGTAATTTACGTATTCTCGTTGTTAAAAAGTATGTATTTTAAGTAATCTATTCAATATAAAGTCGATCGAAACATTTATTTTACACTAGAATATCATTATTAATCGCAACAGGGCTGCCTAGGTATGCTTTTTACGCAATCACAAACAAAACTACCGGTCAAGTGGTTACGGGTGTGCTGGTCAAAAGAGTCCAAAATACAGCAAAGCAAATAATTCTATTTATGTTTGCAGCGGTCGTCCGAGGCTACAATCAGGAGGGCACCGAAGTGCTGTGGCTGATAACGTCTGGCAGCGTGGTTTCACTGCTGCTAATCGATATCGATAAGGACGGTCAAAATGAGGTAAGACATTATCACTGACACACACATTCTCACACACGCAGGCAAGCACCAAGCTTTGAAGTTGATGTATTACTAGAATTGAAGACATTTAAATCAAACAGAAGAAAAAAAACGCCCCATCAAACGACTGTCAAACCTTTCGAATTCGAATTACCCAAATTACAGCTCATCACCGGCACGGATGATGGATGCATACGGATCTACAATAAGGAAGCGCTGCTGCACGAGTTTACCGAGGGCAACGAGATACAGAATCTGGTCGCCCTGCGCACCGGCCAGTTTATGTACAGCGTCAAGAACGGCACGATCGGTGTGTTCGAGGAGAACGTGCGAATGTGGCGCATCAAGTCGAAGGCCCGCGCCACAGCGATGGCCACGTACGACATTCTGGGATGCGAGGCGAAGCAAATGATCGTCGGCTGGAAGAGTGGCAAGATCGATGTACGTGATCCCCGCACCGGGGACGTTTGGTTCCGGATGAAGATGAACGATTTCGTGTGCGGGATCGCTTGCAACGACTATCGGGGGATCGGGCTGCTGGATCTTGTCGTCGTGACGGCGGATGGAGAAAGTAAGGCCACGGGGATCGGGCGTGTGGATCGATGAGATCACACGATGAGACACGTGCTTCATGCCCTGTTTTCTCTCTCTCTCTCTCTTTTTGCTTTTCCGCCTGTCGCCGACAGAAATGAACAAGGTCTAAAAATAGAAATGAACTAATTAGGATTAAGACTAGAACTAGGATGAATTCGGAAGTAGGATGAACTATAGCATAGGATTAGATAGGAAGGCCACGCCCACTTTATAGATTAGGACAGCTTGTGCGGTTAGTAGTTTAAGTAGTGTTAGTAATTAGGATGCGCGCGTAAAGTGCGTGGGCATAGAAGCCACATTAAAATAAGGGTGGGGGTATTCATGATAAGGACATAGGGCATAAGGAAACTAGGATTAGGAAAATTAGGATTAGGCATCGCTAGAGTAAGATAGCGGCGTAGAACGGCTACGCTGATATGAATGAATAAAGTAAGTTCCGTTCTTCCCTAAGAACAGTGTAGCGTTACTTACTCCGCTTGCATACGGGGTTGCGATTCCGTCACTGCAGACCTTCTACTGGGATTATTGCCCGGTTAAGGATATGGTGGCTCCAGAGAGGAAGTAAACCTACACAGGAACTCAGAGTAGAGGATCCAGGAAGGACGATTCACTCGAAAACCCGGTCGGGGTACAGCCAGGAAGGACGATTTCCCTCGAAAGCCCAAGCCAGGGCAGGCCAGGAAGGACGATTCCCTCGAAAACCCGGACGGGGTACAGCCAGGAAGGACGATTCCCCCGAAAGCCCAAGCCAGGGCAGGCCAGGACGGAAGGATTGTCCCCGCGAAAGCCCAAGCCAGGGCAGGCCAGGACGGACGGACTGTCCCCACGAAAGCCCAAGCCAGGGCAGGCCAGGACGGACGGACTGTCCCCACGAAAGCCCAAGCCAGGGCAGGCCAGGACGGACGGACTGTCCCCGCGAAAGCCCAAGCCAGGGCAGGCCAGGACGGACGGACTGTCCCCACGAAAGCCCAAGCCAGGGCAGGCCAGGACGGACGGACTGTCCCCGCGAAAGCCCAAGCCAGGGCAGGCCAGGAGGGACGGACTGTCCCCGCGAAAGCCCAAGCCAGGGCAGGTCAGGACGGACTGTCCCCACGAAAGCCCAAGCCAGGGCAGGCCAGGACGGACGGACTGTCCCCGCGAAAGCCCAAGCCAGGGCAGGCCAGGACGGACGGACTGTCCCCACGAAAGCCCAAGCCAGGGCAGGCCAGGACGGACGGACTGTCCCCGCGAAAGCCCAAGCCAGGGCAGGACAGGACATACGGACTGTCCCCACGAAAGCCCAAGCCAGGGCAGGCCAGGACGGAGGGGACGAAATCTCTCGCTTAAAAGCTCGGACCGAGCTCTAGGACGCTAGGAGAAGCAGTGAAAGGGAAAGTGCTAGTGGCGTGCGAGCAGAGGAGGAAATTGGTGAAAAGTTTCACGGAGAAGTGTGTGTCCATCGATTTGGACAGAACCAGGAACCGGTGAGCAGCGAAGTGACGGAGAGTGATTAAAACAAAAACTGAAGCCGCAGTGTAGCAGTGAAGCAGTGCAGCAGCTCGGACCGAGCTAGGACGATAAAAGAAGCAGCAGCAGAAGTGTGTAAAAGTGCAGTGAATAAAGAAACGCTTTGTATCGAAGATACGGAAAGTGCTAGTGGCGTGCGAGCAGAGGAGGAAAATTGGTGAAAAGTTTGACGGAGCAGTGTGTGTCCATCGATTTGGACAGAACCAGGAACCAGTGTAGCAGCGAAGCAGTGACGGAGAGTGATTAAAACAAAAACTGAAGCCGCAGTGTAGCAGTGAAGCAGTGCAGCAGCAAGCAGTGTAGCAGTGTAGCAGCGAAGCAGTGACGGAGAGTGATTAAAAAAAAAAAAAAAAAAAAAAAAAAAAGTGAAGCAGTGAACAGCAAGGCGAGACAGCATGCCTCAACAGCAGTCGCAGCCGCAGCCGCAGCCCCAGCCGCCGCTGCCCCCGCAGCTGCCACAACAGCAGCCGCAGCAACAGCCGCAACAACAGCAGCAGGCGCAACAACAGCAACATATACAACTGCAGCAGCAGCAAAGGATGCAGCTGCAGCAGTCACAACAACAGCAACAGCAGAGCGACGAGATGCAGACCAGCAAAACGGCGAAAAAGGTTGTGAGTACTACAAACGTTTTAACTAGATCTAAGTCTACTAAGGGGTCCGACGTAGACCCGTCAGAATTATATAATGTTATTGCGGAACTTAAAAGGGAGAACGAAGAATTAGTGCGGGTTAAAAGGGAGAAAGAAGAACTAGAGAAAAAACGGGCGTACGAAAGGGAAGAAGTTGAACGGTTAAAAAAAGAAAACGCGGAATTATTGCGTCAAGCCCAAGAGATGGAAGATTTCAGCTTAGGTGAAGAGGAGGAGGAAAATGTCACAACAAATCCTATCGCAAATATACCGAAAGCCGAACCGAGCCCGGATTTAATGGAGTTTATCAGGAGCATGGTGCAAGTTTTAAAGGAACGAACCGCAAGTCCTCCTAGGCCCCAGACAATGGACTTGCCAGAATTTGATGGCAACTTCAGAACCTGGACGCGATTTAAAACTGTGTTTGATAAATTTAAACGCGAGGAAGATTTTTCAGCCTTAGAAATTCTAAGAGCCTTACAGAAAAGTTTGAAAGGGGAGGCAGCTGAAAGTGTCAGCGGAATGCTTTTCGATGAAGCTAACATAGAAGCCATCATGGAGCGCCTTGAAAATGAATATGGCAACCCAAATATAATTTACCAAACGCTCGTTAAAGACCTCATGAGCATAGATAACCCAAACATGGATAACCCTAAAACTTTTCTTACCTTTATGCATGCAATCGACAATATGATAGGAAGTATGACCACGTTGGGTCGAGCAGATTATTTGCAAGATACTATGCTCATAGAAAACTTAGTGGGAAAACTACCGGTCGAACTAATGCGAAAATGGTATCAATACACTTTAAGTGAAAAAAGGGTTAGAACTTTAGGCGACCTTGCGGCATGGCTCAGACCCCAGGAGCAATTGGCAATCTTATTAAAGGCGAAGGGAGCAAAGGAAGCAGACCAACCGTCTTGCTCATATGCACAGCCCCAACAACGCGTAATTCAAGAGCCTGTCCAAAGGCAAAGAGCAAAATGTTTCATTTGTGGCCTTGGTCATAAATTAATTGATTGTCGTAGATTTCAATACATGCATGTTAATGAGCGTTGGAATGTCATAAAGCAAGGTAGAATATGTGCAAATTGCTGTAACCAAACAAATCATGAATCGCGAACTTGCTACCTTCCACCACAGTGCAGAGAAAATAATTGCCACAAAAAACATCATACTCTTCTTCATAATTTTCGACCAAATACGCATACCGTTGAAAGATTAAATGTCCATAATCACAAACAATGTCTATTTCAAATATTGCCCATAACACTTAAACATAACGCGAAACAATTGAATACATTTGCATTCATCGATACGGGTTCATCGGCTAGCTTGATTCTCAAGCAAACGAAGGAAGCGTTAAAGGCCACGGGTCCTAAGCTACCTTTATCATTGTCGTGGACAAACGGGGTACGTCAAGAGGAGCCCGAAAGTGAAGTGATAAGTGTTAAAATTAAAAATGTCGAAGGAAAATTCCTAGATCTAAACGGGTTACGAACAGTGCAAGAAATGCGTCTGCCAGCTCAATCAGTCAACGCAGAACAAATTAAAACACGATACAAACATCTCGAAGATATAACGTTAGCGAGTTTTGAAAATGGTAGGCCAACAGTATTACTTGGGCTACCTCACGCACATTTGATATATGCACGACAAAGTCGCGCAGGCAAACCAGGAGAACCGATAGCTAATGAGACAAATTTGGGGTGGGTGCTATTTGGTGAAAACAATGAAATTCAAACACAATACACAGAAAAAAACATGGCTGAAAAACATGAGCTCTTTACCGTCATAGAGAACAACGAGCAAAAAATGTCCTTGCATAAACTTATGAGAGACTATTTCTCAACAGAAGAATTTGGGGTCAAACCGGGATCGGATAAATTGATCTCAAAATCAGAAGAAAGAGCTAATACGCTTATGAAAAGTACAATGAAAAAGGTAAATCTTGGTTACGAAATAGGTTTGCTTTGGAAGGATGATAAAGTTGTTTTACCAGAAAGCTATGAACAAGCCTTGAGACGCTTACAAGGTCTTGAACGAAAATTAGAAAAGGATAATGCGCTGAAGGAATGGTATCATGCAGAAATTGCATCATATTGTGAAAAGGGTTATGCTGAAGTTGTGAAGGATAATCATCATCAATTGCTCGGTAACAAAATAAATTATATTCCCCATTTCGCAGTGATAAATTATAATAAGCCCAAACCAAAACCAAGATTAGTTTTCGATGCTGCCGCGAAAAACGCAGGAATTTCATTAAATTCGCAGTTACTAACAGGTCCCGATGCAGTTGCATCTCTTTTCGGAATTCTTGTTCGTTTTCGCGAAGGAAGTGTAGGGGTTTCAGGGGACATAAAAGAAATGTTCCACCAGGTTAAAATAAGACAGCAAGATCAATCCGCACAGCTTTTCTTGTATAGAGAAAGTCCTACTAGTATTCCAAAAACATTAAAAATGAATGTAATGATATTTGGAGCTACCTGCTCACCAGCGTGCGCTCAATACGTAAAAAATGAAAATGCTAAGCAATTTATAAATATTCACCCCGAAGCTGTCACAGCAATTATTCAAAATCACTACGTCGATGATTACCTTGACAGTTTTGATACAGAAGAAGCAGCTCTAGAAAGAGTAAGCGAAGTAATTACCATTCACGACGAAGCAAACTTTTTTATTAGAAATTTTATATCAAATTCAAAGGGCTTATTAAATAACTTGGCAGCAGAGCGTGTAAGTGAAAGCAGTTTATTAAAAATCACTGAAAAGGATCAAACTTACCCAAAAATATTAGGCCAATGGTGGGATACAGAAGGCGATTGTTTCAAATATATACTTAAATTTCTTAATATGGCCAACAAATTTACAACAAAGCGTGAAGTTTTGTCAGTAATAATGAAAATATACGATCCATTAGGATTATTAGCAAACCACCTTATAGAAGCCAAATTAATAATGCAGGAAATGTGGAGATTAGGGCATAATTGGGATGACAAGCTTCCAATTGTTATAATTAATCAATGGAACGCTTGGGTTAAGAGCATGAAAATAGTTGAAAAAATCAATATTAAAAGATGTTATTCCCAAACAAATCACAGCATAACTCGGCGGGAAATTCACGTTTTTGTCGATGCGTCCGACAAAGCTTTTGCAGCCATCGTTTATATGAGAACAATTAGTTCAAATGGCATTGAAGTCTCTCCTATAGCAGCGAAATCTCGCGTTGCGCCGATAAAGCCTTTATCAATTCCCTGTTTGGAGCTGCAAGGTGCAGTTCTCGGAGTAAGATTAGCCGATACAATTTTAAAAGAGCTCAGGGTACACATTAACGACACGTTCTACTGGACTGATTCTAAAACAGTAATGGCATGGATAGCTGCTGCAGAACCAAAAAGGTACACACAATTCGTAGCTGCAAGAGTAGGAGAAATATTAAGTAAAACTTCAGCCGCACAATGGAACTGGGTTTGTTCAAAAGATAATCCGGCCGATGAAGCCACCAAACAATCATCGCGGCAATCCATTTGGTTAACAGGACCGAAGTTTTTGCAAGATCAGGAAATTCCAAAACTCGATCTCGAGTCAGAAACTGTAGAAGAAATGCAATCGATTTACCTTAACGCAATTAGCACAACGGAAAAAATAGACTGGGAAGTCATAAATGTCAATTGGTGCTCCAGCTGGAAAAGATTGATGAAAGCATTGGCAATAGGGCTAACATATTTAAAACGACTTAAATCAAAAAATAAAGAAAGTCCAAAAATAATAGATAAGCCCATTTTAGACATGGCTGAAAATCTATTAATTAGGAAAGCACAATGGGAAGGATTTGAAGAGGAGGTAACAGCCCTTAGCATGAAATTGCCAATATCGAAAAATAGCAACATAAAAAATCTCTGCCCTATCATAGATGAAAACAACATTATGAGAGCAAATGGAAGGCTAGATAAAGTCGAAATTTAAGTTCAGATACAAAATATCCAATTTTATTACCTAAATCTCACTATATAACCATGCTCATCGTACGATTTTACCATGAAAAATATCAACATAAAAAAACCGAAACAGTAATTGCCGCCATACGCCAGAGATTCTGGGTAGTCGATCTTAGAGCCGTATTGAAAAGGGTATCAGCTATCTGCCAAAAATGTAAAAATGATAAGGCCAAGCCACAAGCGCCTCAAATGGCAGCGTTGCCACTTTGTAGAACAGCCGCATATTTTAAACCATTCACGCATACAGGAGTGGATTATTTTGGGCCACTTACTGTTACGATTGGTCGACGATCTGAAAAAAGATGGGGAGCATTGTTTACATGCCTAACAACCCGAGCTGTACATTTAGAGCTTGCCAACGATCTTAGTTCTAACACATTTATAATGATTCTAAAAAATATGCAGCATCGAAGGGGAAAAATTGCCCATATATATTGCGACAATGGTACTAATTTTGTTGGTGCTTGTAGAGAAATGGCACAAATTCAGCAAAGGTGTGCAACGGAAGGAATTTACTGGCATTTTAATCCACCGGCAGCACCACATTTTGGAGGGGCTTGGGAAAGAATGGTGCAAGAGGTAAAAAGTCTTTTCCCGTTAACAAAAGATTCCTTGCCCGAAGTAGCGTTGAGATCTTTGTTGATAGAGATAGAATTTATCATTAACAATAGACCGCTAACGCACATCCCTATTGAACACGAGGATGATGAACCTCTAACACCAAGCCACTTCCTAATTGGTTATTCCGGAGAGGCCGCACCTTCTCTTTTAGACATTGTTGAAGCCGAGGCATCGAGGTCTATTTGGAAAAAATCCAGACTAGCGGCTCAAAATTATTGGTTGAGATGGGTGAAGGAATACCTACCTCAATTGATATCGCGCGGGAAATGGTTAAATAAAGCAGAACCACTAAAAATAGGAGATATTGTGACATTTCCGAACGAACAGGTTAGCGGTAGGTGGATAAAGGGAAGAGTAGTAGATGTTGATACGGCAAAGGATGGGCAAGTGAGAGCGGTAGTAATGCGTGTAGGAACCACGATGGTAAAAAGACCTGCCGCAAAAGTTGCTAAGCTAGACGTACGTAACGAAAAAGAAGAAAAGTAAGTTCAGTCGGCTCCTTTTTTGTTGTAACCCTCTACGAGCGCTTACGGGGGGGAGGATGTCGCCGACAGAAATGAACAAGGTCTAAAAATAGAAATGAACTAATTAGGATTAAGACTAGAACTAGGATGAATTCGGAAGTAGGATGAACTATAGCATAGGATTAGATAGGAAGGCCACGCCCACTTTATAGATTAGGACAGCTTGTGCGGTTAGTAGTTTAAGTAGTGTTAGTAATTAGGATGCGCGCGTAAAGTGCGTGGGCATAGAAGCCACATTAAAATAAGGGTGGGGGTATTCATGATAAGGACATAGGGCATAAGGAAACTAGGATTAGGAAAATTAGGATTAGGCATCGCTAGAGTAAGATAGCGGCGTAGAACGGCTACGCTGATATGAATGAATAAAGTAAGTTCCGTTCTTCCCTAAGAACAGTGTAGCGTTACTTACTCCGCTTGCATACGGGGTTGCGATTCCGTCACTGCAGACCTTCTACTGGGATTATTGCCCGGGGATATACGACGCCAAGCGTCAACATGCTAACGTTGCACAACGTTGCCGATGAGGAAATGAACGCTCTGCTGACTCAGAAACAGAAACTGCTGCTCGAGCTGAAGCACTACGAAAACAACATCAAGTACAACAAGGAAATCCTGAGCAACACGAGCGAAAGCAATCTGGTGCAGAGTGTGCCGGACAACGTCGGCATCATACCGTCCAACACGCGGCTACAGATCGGCATTTCCACCAGCTACGATAGCAACGATATGAACATCGACATCACCGTGTCGACCAACAACTCGACCACGATTCGTGTCGTGTTGATCTTTGCTGATCAGCTGTTCAAGGAGGAAACGCTGATCGCGCACCTGACGAAGGACGTTTCGCGCATACTGATACCGCTCAAGACGCTCAAGGACAATGCGCAGGACATTCACATCAAAGCGTTCGTCGGCTACCCGAGCAGTGTGCAGTTTCACGTGTTTGAACTGACCCGTCAGCTGCCCAAGTTTGCGATGTACACCATACCGCACAATCTGACCGGGTCACCGAAGAGTGTGTGTAAGTATGCCGCTTACGTTATGTGTGCAGTTTTGTTTTTTTTACGCGCTTAGTCACCCGGTATTTGTAGATGAAGTGAAGATCATCTGATTATTTTAAACCGCCAACACGTGCTTGCATGCATAAGTCATCGACATTCGACCCCAAAACCGAATGCCCGAACCAGTTTTGCTGTGTGGTGTGGTGGTGGTGCTGGATGGAAAACTGTGATTTGTGTTGTACGCCTTAACCGTTCGTACGGATGCAGTGCTAAAGCCCAGAGATGGATTCCTTTTTCGGCTTCGATACCAGTCTGCCGGGTGAGAACGACGAGGAGTAGGAGGAGGAGGAAGCTCGCCGATTCTTCCAGGCAGCACCGCGGCGCACCGCCGAACTGCATTCGCCGCTGCAGCGGCGCCGATGCAAAGAAGACATCTCGGACGAGGAGGAGTATGACGCCCTGAATGACGAAACGTTCGGTGCGGCGGACAAGGGCGACTGGAAGGACATCCACGAGCATCTCGTGCGGCTGGAAAGTTGCAGGAATGGGGGGCGAACCGGTTCCTTCCTTGGGGAGGATGAGGACGACGGGGGCAGCAGCGACAACAACAACAGCGAGAGCGGCCGTAGCAGTGTGGTGGCCCAAAGCATTGGCGATGAGTTCGCGAACAAGCTATGGCTGGATCCGAGCATCTGGGGTAGCCCGGCGAAGGTTCCGGCTCCGGTGCAGCCACCGTACAGCGATTATAGGCCCAGCGGTACGCCATTTTCTGCCCTGCCACCACAGCAGAGCGCCTTTCGACCACCGGAACCGGCGCATCCGATCGGGGGAGGTGGCCTGCCGCCAAAACCGCCTCCCTCACTGCCACCGGGCTTGTTTCCACCCATGAAGATGCTGTCAGTGGAGGACATTGAACGAACCATCATCCAGCATCAGCATCAGCAAAATCAGCATCAAAGTATGCTGCAAAAGCAAATGTCACAGCAGCAGCAGCAGCAACAACAACAACACCAACTCCATTACCATCACAACCAATTTCACCAGCAGCAGCAGCAGCAGACACTGCAACCATTCCGCACACCGGCACCGGTCCCGGCCCAACCACCACCACCAGTGAAAGCTCGCGATCATTTCACACCCGCCAAGGAGGTAAAGAGTATGCAGCCGCCGATCCCGATGATCTCCTCGCCAGTAGCAGCACCACCGTTACGGGTACCACCGGCGCTGCTCACCCCGCCGCTTTCGCTGCTGGGCGCCCGAAACGCCGGCCCCGCTGCCCTGTTCCCGCCCGGACCGTCGCAGGATGCTGAACAACGCGAACCGTCTTCCGCTTGGTTTGCTGCCGTACAACATGCTAGCCGCCCGACCGTACTCGACCCCGATCAACAACCTGGCGATGCATCCGGCATTCCCGCAGCGCTGCTCGTACGGTTCCCCGCTGCAAGGGTTTCTGGGTGGCCCCGGCCCGGTACAGATGGGTCCGCCACCGCCGCTACCTCCTCGCCATCCGGGACCAGCGCCGGGTGGGCCGCCGCCATTTTTGATGCAGCGCAGCCCGACGCCCCTGCCGACGAACCAGTTCAACCAGCGGCTGGTGCAGGAAATTCAACAAAACCATCCGCTGCTCGCGTTCAACCGACAGCTCGCTGCGGCCAGCACGCTCAGCGTTTGCGGCAATGGCGTGAACAAAGCAGCCCCGCTAGTAGCCCTGCCAAGGGCGGGTTTTATGAAGCAGCAGCACCATTTCCAGCAGCAGCAGCAGCAACGATCCCGAGTAGGCAATGGAATGCCATCGAGCACTGCAGGCGGCGGGCAGCCAGAGGAGCGCGATGAGTACGCAAACATGATGAGCAATCGCAACAAGCAGTGGCTAATCGGGATAAAGCTGACGCAGCTCAACTCGGACGCACCCTACTTTAACGATTACTATTTCACCGTGTACAAGCAGCGGCTGGCAGCGGCGAAGGGCGAGGGCGATAATAGGATCTATCGCGAAAATCAGCTCAACCATCCGTTCACCCAGCCGGAGGAGCATGCCCAGCTGCTGTTACTGTCGCTGCTGTCGAAGAACGGCAAGAGCGGGCTGCTCGGCACGAACCGCGAACGTCGCAGTTCCGAATCCCGCTCCAACCCGAACGGCGGTAGCGAGGGAAAGGATGGCTCAGCGCCGACGGGTGGTGGTCGAGCGTATACCCCGCTCCAATTTCAAAATTCGCTCGGCAAGCTGCAGTGCGGTAGTGTGATAGCGCCGCGAAAGCTCATCGACGCCGACGTGATGGGCAGCGACCAGCTGAACGGAAATGGCGTGCCGGCACTTGAACCGCCGCCCGCCGCTATCCAGCGCAAAGCTCGCCATGTGCTGCTGCTTATCGAGACGCTGTACAAGTTGGTGCTCAAGCTGGAAGATCTCGGCAATCCCGTTGCGATCGAAGCGATGAAAGCGCTGCGCGAAAAGAAAATGCGCAAGCGAACCAGCAGCACCGGCAGCGGCAGCGGTGTGGCGTGTTTGTCAGAAGCGGGCGCCAAGATTGGCAACGCATTGATAATTAATCCGAATTGGTAATTTAATGATAGTCACGTAAGATGATTTAACCAACAAATCCCGTTAATGTCGATACTAAGCTTCGGTTTTTTTAAATTTAATTTAATTGCTCTCAATCTGCTTTTCAATAAGCGAAATATTGCGATATTACCATATACATTTTAATGTGAAAATCTAGAGAAGACTAGTTTTTAGCCTAACACACACCCACACACACACAACCTCACACTTGTAAAGTGTGGCAAGGGAAGAACTGATACTGAGTTGTCGATGATCATTTAATGTTCCTTATTTATTAGGCTTTGCGTATGTAAAACACACGTGTGTGTGTAAAAGGGTAGCGTAAACTGAATTGCGTATACTCTGTCACACGCCGAAATGAATATATTCCATGCTCCTCTCCATATAAACCCCTGTGAACCGAATGGTATCGTTAGATATTGCTTTTGCAAACCGTGTTATATAGTCATTTAAGTTTGGGCACGACATATAAAGCCCCCCCTCTTACCTCCCGGTTAGGTTATTAGGTTATCCGCATGTCGTGCTCGTGCTGATATTTAATTTCGCCCATAGTGTTTCGCGCAAACAGAGCACGTGCGGTTTGAATAGGATTGCAAATCGATCGAATCGAACTCTTTAGTGTAGTGTAAGTTAGTTAACTGGCCAAGGATGACAGACTCGATGTGTACAATGTGGCAGGGGTTTCCCCAGGCGTTCTCATAGCTGTGGGACACTTTATTGACTCTTTCTTAAGTAAAATGTAACGGGAATTGGACTCTATAGCACCCTTGTTGGACATATCCAATAGGAATTTCCAACGAACCTTTCCAAAAAGGGTGCAATAGAGTCCAATTTCCGTCATGTGAAGTTCACTTCCCAATTAGAAAGAGTCAAGAAGTAGTGTCTCATAACTATAACCAGGCTAGAACCCCTGGAAAATCCTGTAAACTGCATTTGAGCCACTTTGTCACATCCATCCGCCCTCTACACAATTAAGCTTCACGTGCAATGAGAAATGGAAAGAGTAGCTGTAGACACTGTAAAAACTGTCCGTACCCGCTTACGGCACTATCAAACGAAACATTAAAACACATTCGTCTCTTCATTCAGTAGTACATAAATCTATAGATACATAATTTTATAGTTGAGTGCATTTACCTGAACTTGTTTTTAGACTAATCTTTCGATAGCTCTTTTTCACGTGTCCGTTGGTGTTTATCACTCACTGAACTTCTTTACACGATTACTTCTTTCCTTTTCAAATGTACTAGCTAGATGTACTATGGCACTGCAATTACTTTTCGGAAAACTTAAAACCTATTACACTACTCACTTGAATTGCTTTGATTTCTCTACCTACTTTCCAATATAAGAACGGTTAAAAAATGTGAAGAGAGCCAACATGCCAAGAAAGCTGTGTAAATGAGCATTTTAGGCTATAATCTTGAACATAAACTTAAACACTGAGCAGCATAAAAAAACTGCAATTGAGTTAAACTATCCATGTAAAAACTCTGTAATTAAAAAGCAATCAAGCGCAAATTCCGAAACATGCGATAGAGAAAATGTGTCTAAGAAAAATGAACAAAAAAAGGAGATATCCACGATGGAATTGTCGAAAAAGAACAAACAAATAAATCGAACTAATTTTTTTGGGTTTCTTTTGTTATGATGCTTATGAACGCGAGCAAAATGGGTCGTTAGTTTTTGTGTTTTTTAGCGTAGAATTATGGTGCAATACAGGGTTTTCCAATTAAGTTTAGACTAGCAGCATACTTTTTTTGAATAGTCGCAATAGATTCTTGACTAGCATCCTTTATTTTTGATTACGAGCAATGGATTATTGACTAGGAGCAATTGATTTCAGCAGGTCCCTGCATGACAGCCTAAGAGCGACGCGTTTATAACATCCGGTGTGACAGATTGACTTGAATAATAATCTGTGGATAATATTTAATTTCATCCGCTCATTTGATTAAATCATTTGTTTTACTGTTATATATCATCCACAAAGAAAGATATATTTTATATGATAGGTTTTCGATGCTATTGTTTTGATTTTATGAATGCACAATACAACACAAAAGCACTTAACGGCTGAATTGAAATATGCAGTAGTAGACCCCCAGGCATAACCTAACCAAAAGCTAGATTGCACAAGTTTTTCAGAGTGACCATATGTAGTTCTATCGATTTTCGATCGAATATTGGTTTACAATTGAGCACACTAAAACTCAATTTTTCTGACCGAAATTCAAATATTTTTCTAAGTATTCACCGTTCAACAATAAATTTGAAATTTAATAATAATAATAATAATAATTTTGTGAGTGAATAAAAAGTTGTTTTTACCGAAAATTACCGAGTTTGCTTTAGATTTCCTACCGATAACCTCTAAAAACAATCTGGTCACTCCGTGCCAGCAACCGGCCTGCTGAAATCAATTGCTGCTAGTCAAAAATCCATTGATCGTAATCAAAAATAGAGGATGCTAGTCAAGAATCTATTGCGACTATTCAAAAAAAGTATGCTTCTAGTCTAAACTCAATTGGAAAACCCTGTATCACAATATTAAAGGAGGATTTGTTGTGATCATAGCAACATCGCTAGTTTAAACGAAGTGTAGTAGGCTTTATTGAAATAGAGAATAAATTAGTCTGCATTTTCTTTTCGTACGAACAAGAAGTTCCAACAGGATTTACGGAAAGAAGGTTAAAAGGAGATAAGGTTATTTTATATAAATTCTAAATTATGTTTTTAATTTTCTTTACAGATACAACTTGAAACAAACCACGCCCCACGAACCACGATGGCCTCTTCCTCGTCCAGCAGCAGCAGCAGCAGCAGAATGTCGGTGATGGACCGCGACCTCTGTCTGCTGCTGGTGGAGATGTCGTCCGAGAAGGTAACCGTGCGGCAGAAGGCGTTCAACAAGATGAGCACCATCCTGAACAACCGGGAGGACGATTTTCTCGACTACATGGCATCGGATGCGTTCGAGACGCAGTGGTGCGCGGTGCTGGATGCGGCTTACCACGGCATACAGAAGCAGAGCTACGCCATTACGACCCAGGTGCAGAGCAAGAACCACGACTACGTCGTGGTGCTGCACAAGCTCGTTGAGCTGGCGATGGATCGGGATGCGCCGCAGCTACCGCACAGCCAGCTGATCGGGTGCTTTGTGCGCGCGATCAACGATCAAGCGATGCGGGACAGTTTTGGTGTGTGCTTTCTGCACGTGCTGAACAAGTTCGTGCTGTGCTCCAAGTGGTGCCTAACGCCGGTGAGCTACGAGCACTGGAAAGGTAAGCAGAGGGGTGAAAAGGTTGATTTACTTTATTTAGTATTAAACGGGGATTTTTTTTGCAGAAATTCTTGACTGCTGTTTAGTGATGCTGGATACAGCGCACGTACCAAAGCACTTGGCGGCCAACTGTCTCTCGCTGGCTGTGGTGAAATTTTTAGCCAACTGCTCGATGCAAACACTGCTGGCGGACTATTTGAGCCGGCTGATTGTCCACCTGCGCCAGGCGGTAAACGAGAAGAAAAGTAACGTTTTATGCGATCTGATAAACATAGCTTTGTACATAACAGAAGCGGTAAGTAGCGTTTAGCACCATCTCCGAGGTGGGTTTTTTGCTGTCTCAAAGCTAAACCTAATCACACTTTGATCGCCACGTGCAGATAGCGGTGGATTGTAAGGCGAAGATCATTGCATTCTTGGAGTCGCTCGTTCCATGCACGGTGAAACTTTACAAGGAAGCAAACTTGCGCAAGGAACAGAAAGTGTCACTGTTCCGGTTGATGCATCTGTCGCTGATAATGTTGTACCCGGGAGGAAAATCTCATACCCTTGCCAAACCACTGACCCGAGACGGTTTGCAGCAGGTCGAGGACGATGAAGCGCGAAGGAAAACGTTGCGCGAATATCATTACATACTGACGAGTGAAATGAAGGCACGGGATCAGAGTTCGTTCTTTGGCTCGAATGAGGCCCCTTTTGCTGATGGTTTCATTGACTTTGCCGCCCGGTTGTGTTATACGGTAAGATTATTTGAGTTTTTTTCTGCATTTTTAAAGGGAAAATTACTACTTCTTACTCATCCCTTTTTCAAAGGTGTACTGGAACGAGGATAATTGGAAGGAATCTAGCGGCGAAGAAACGGCCGCAAAGCGAAACAAACAGTTTAACAAACTGCAAAGCATCATGGAGATGGTCGGTACTGCTCCAAATCAGCTTAATTTGCGTTGGTACGATCACGCTTCCTCTTTCATGTAGAAAAGATCATTAATAAACATTTTCCTCCAGGTTGTACATCCTTTCTGCGGTTCTAGACAGATATGAGGCAGCACTTACTAGCGACGACTATGCGCAACTGTTGCAACTGTTGTGCAATGTGCAACCGAGCCTACAATCGCCGCACGAGCATGATGCTTTCTACCAGTGCTGTTCCGTGCTGCTCGCGTTCGAACAAAAGTCAACCCATCGATCGTTGAACACAGCGGCGGCCAGCGGTGAATCGATTGGCGAGCTTTGGGCCAAAATGATAGCCGCTGCGTTCCGTGCCTGCACCAACACCGCCGCAAGAACGTGCGCTAAATCCAATCTCCTGCTGCAGCTATTGATTCGCCATCGAAAGTATCCGAACGTCGGCTTTCTAAACAGCACCGTGCTGGAAGCCTTTTACACCTATGCCGTGGAGAAGACGAACCTTAACGTCGGCACGGTGCTGTCCATCCTGGAGACGGTGGGCAACGCCGAGTGTCTCGGCAGTGTCGACGGTGTGCTGACCAAGCTGCTCAACTATCTCTATCCGCAGACGCGCGAAACACAGTCGAAAGCGATACTACACGCAAAGGAGCGGCTGAGCGCAAAGACGCTGGCACGCATTTCGATCCTTTGCGTGGTGACTACATGTTGCGCAATGGATGAGACAGAGCGGCACACACACGCCGGAGTGCACGATACCTTTTACCGGGAGCGAGACGGGCAGTTGCAAACGCTCGAGCAAAGACTTCGCTACCATAGTTTAGAGGAATTGCTAGCGTTGGAGCAGCACAAAAAGGAAGGGATTGATGCGGAATCACCCCAAGGCAGCGCACGAATCTCTTACAACATAAACGAACCACTGTTTTTGCGCCTGTGTGAGGTAGTAAGCTTCGACAAGCATATCCTGCCCGATGGGAATTATTTTCTAGCCGATGGATTGGCATGCATCTGCGACGATTTGGAGTTGTACCTGGAGATGCTCAACATTTTGCAGCTGCACGCCGCGTACGATGAGCAGCAGTGCACCAGGAGCCCACTGTACAAAAAGGTTCTGCTCAAGTTCGACCTACTAAACGGTGGATTTGAGCGGCTGTTGAAAAACGATGCGGCCTCCACGCTAAATCTCATCAAAACCAGGAACCTTGCCGAGCGATTGTTGGCCATCTTTCGTGTCCCTTACCATCCGTCGGTAAGGAAGCTGCTGCAGCAAACCGAACACACGTTCATTATGCGATGGGCAATCGGGCAGATCAGTCTGAAGGAGGGGGAGGATTCGCAGTGCGTGACCGTGTTGCAGCCGGATAAACTGGCCACGGAAGAGCAAATGCAGCGATGTTTCCTCCACGTCGTAGCGGAATATCTGCAGTACGAAGGGCCAAGCCTGAACGAGGCTCACGAGCTGCTGGATCGGTTGGAACTGAATGTGTTCAGCAGTTTGGATTTGTTCTATCTGTTTGATCTGTGTCGAATACTGCTGGCGCAAACTTCCCATGAGGTGGTGGCCGTATGGGTACTGAGAAACCTGGTAGATGTGTGCAAAAACCACTACACCAATCCTGACATTACGGAGCAGATTATCGATCTGTACGGTGGTAAGTTAATTGTAGCTGTGATCAACTGAACTCTCTTCTCAAATTGTGTTTAATCCGTTTCAGCTTTAACCGCCTTCGTGAGCCCGTACGAAGACATGATCCGCAACGTAACGATCGTGCTGTACTCGTTCGTAAAACAGTGCGCCAAACACACGTACTCTACCGAGCTGCAGGTGAAGATACTGGCGCAGGTGAAGTATCTGCTCCGCGCTTACCCGCAGCACATCCGTACGCCAACGCACGAGAGCATCTACAACGGATTGGTGCCGTTGCTGAGCAGCCCAAGCTATCGCATCAAGCTGGAAGCGGTCAGGAATATTCTGCACTTCATGCAGCTCGAATGGTCACATCCTGACCTTTCTTCGGTTCCGTGCAGCTTTTACGAGTTTCAGCTGCAACTGTACGATCAAATTCAGTTCGAGGAGCTACTAGCGACCGACGGTGGGATGGACATGAACGATGAGAGAATGAACGTGATTAGCGGCTGCCTTCAGCTGCTGTTGGGCATCTTTCGCATTAGCTTCATGCTGCGTCGGCGCGCGTTGTGCGATTTTGTGCTGCTCGTTCAGTTGGGAAGCGTAAACGATGGTAAGTGTTGTTACAGCAATAGCTGACAATTAAAGTTTAATTATTGTATAATCATATTTTTGTCCTTCTTCTAGACAAAATGGCAAACACCATACGGCTTATGCGCACCTCCAGCGATATCGACTTCTGCCAGCTGCTTCAAGCTAACCTGGACACCGTACTCGAGCTATGGCTAACCAAAGGGAATCGGTTGCTGCATTTCCCGTTCCGTCTAGCGGGAAAGATCGCCACGATCGAAGAGTTTATCCAACTGTTCAAGAAAAACATTTCCTTCGTCATACTCTGCATGCAGCCGGAACGGTTCGAACAGTTCTGCAAATCGATTGGCGTACAGCAGGCAGAAATGGTGAAGGTATGTTTTCGGTTGGAATGAATTTAAAATGATAAATGACCAATTTTCCATTTCATTACCAGAGTATACTGCCGAAATGTGTTTCGTTCCTTCTGCCCAAGTACGCCAAATGTGAAGGGATGGCGCCCAAGTATGATGCAATAGCTAGTCGGATGCACAAAGCACTTGCCCTATAATAAGCACGGTAGATCTTAAAGATTACGTGTCGGAAATTATCAAACACCTCACCCACCGATTGAACGATCACGTTGAGCTGGGCAAGCTGTTGGACCAGGACCTGCCAAGCTGCTTCGTTGCCGATCTGTCGCTTAGCAAAGCCACTTACTCGACGGCGCTCGAGCACCTGAAACAGTCGGTATGGGGATCGCAATCGTTCAAGTACACGCTGCTGAGCAATTTGTGTTTTAAAAACAGCTCACCAATTGAACGCACCCTAACGGATGTCAAACGCTGGCTTTGGGCGGCTGATGAACCGGAGCAGAAAATGGTACATCTCTTCCAGTACACGGTGTTTCTCGACCATCTGAAAGAGTACATCGGACAGCAGAAGGAACGCGCGTTCAAACCCTATCTCGTGCGAGATGTGGTGTATTTCCTGTGCAACTTGTTGTCCTCCTTTCCCGCCCTACGACTTGCCACGCTCAACAGCTTCGGGCGGTTCCTGGAGCACGTGGTCGCATCTAGCGATGCGTGCGAGCTGCTCTCGGAACATTTGCACTTCATAGTGTCATCATTGCTGGAGGTGGAAAATGTCGATCCGGCATCGGAGATTTCTCAAAAATCGCTAACTCTGCTACGGTTTCTGATCTTACAACACTCTGCCGCGTTTGCGGGTGCGATCGGTAAGCTGAATTATCTACCAAAGGACGAACGATTCGATCAGTTGCGGCTTGCTATATCGCGCCAAAAAACGATCGGTCATGAAAATGTGCTGCCAAGGGAAGAAATCGCGGCGCTGATTGAGTTGCCCAATTTAAGATACGAAGATTTGGCTGCGCTGAAGATTGTGGTAAGCTTTTGCTGTATTTTGAGTGACTTGGAAGTTATATAATTATTAATTTTTTTATTGTAGCTCACCACCAAAAAGAAAGATCTAAAATTATTGTGCGATGAGCTGAGCGAGCAAAGCGCATCGTCGGGCGCTAATGGGGAAAGCGTGCTTCATCGGTTAGTCTACACTTTGCTGGAAGTTGTGCGCAGCTCCCCGTTCGACAAGCGATCGATGGAAGCTCTCCGATGTTTGAGTGAAATAGGACCGATCGATCTGGGAACAATGCTGTTAAAATCCGACGCAGAAATGATTGCTTACGATACGGTACAGCTTTAAAGCCCTGGGCAGTAGCAATATCAATTAAATTTTAAATTTCTATCTCTCTTTAGATCAACAACTCGAAGGAAGCAATCGAACGATGTGCTGCGGTGCTGCTGAGCGAATTGAACGAGCTGATAACGAACAGAAACGTTCCGGTTGCAAACTACGCCTCACTGATTTGCTACAAAATGCTGTACGGAAAAACATTCCATGCTTTGGCGGGTGAGATTCTAAACAAAATTGCATATAGAAATCCATTTTAAATCTTAACTTCGATCATATTCGTATCTCTAACAGCCAAACTACCAACACTGCACCCATTTTTGGGAACTTCTGCGGAAGAGATCAAACTCTTCACTCGTACCACCGGACGCAGTTTGTCGTTGCGGCCAATGCTTGCCAACGAACGGATCGAGTACAGCGCTTTTGTGCAGCAGCTGTCAGCCGCGTTGCTGTCATTTTTGGGAAATACGATGATTAAAAAGCTGGCCGAACAGGAAACGACATTCGTCGAGAAGCTTGTCCCTTTGCTGGTACAGATAACGATAAAGCAATTCGAAGAGTCAATCATCGATAGCATGGGCAGCTTTGTAAGTGCTCTTGTTGCACAGTAGTAGATGCCACGGATGATAAGGAAACATTTGAATATATCTTCCTTTTTTGCAGATTAATGAGTTTTTCAACGAGTTCGCTGCCATTCAAAATGAGGTTCACAATATTTTCAATGACCCGAAAGCTATTCAACTGATGCTTACCATCGTGGAGTGTGTTCGGATACATAATCAATGGTAAGTGTAATTTACAAATTTTTGTTAATACTTTTCCTAAAAAATAATGTTTGTAATAGCTTTCCACAGTACAAAATTTCCGTTAACTATCTACGAATCGCACAAGCGTCTCAATTCTGTCAGGCACACTTTAAAGCCATCCTGTATGGTGACCTCTGGTACCGGGAGGAAGAGGAGCAAGGCAAGCATGATGCCAAACGACACCCGGAACTGCAAAACATAATGAAATCATGCCATTTGGCGATCGGCGTAAACGATGCAGTTAAATCATTCCTCAACCCAATCCAGGAACGGATGGAATATTACCGTCTAGAGCAGAATTACGCCAGATGCTTGGTTATGCAAGATGCAAGCACACCGTGGTCGCAAGATACCGCCCTGGACAGTGCGGGCACACAGAATGCCATCTTGCAAACACTGAAAGACTCCTCACTGTACGGTTTGGCTAGATCGTTACATGTCGCACCGCAACAGATTGATTACGAGTGTGCCTGGCGGCTGTCCGACTGGAATGTACTATTCGACGCGGACGGCGGTGTTGGTCCCAATGTCCCGAAGAGAGCACCGGCTGCCGGTTCGAGCGCGCTGCTCCTACAGTCGCGATCCTTCGAGCGAGCGCATTACAAAGCGCTCAAGTGTTTGCAGCTGCGCGATGAACTCGCGGTGGAAAGTGCGATCGTGGCAGCGCAGCGTGCCGTTAGCGAACTTTTCAAGCTTACCAGCATCGAATCCACCAAACACATCTACCACGGGCTGTGCCGGTTGCGGATGCTGCAGCAGATCGAAGACTTCGGTGAGGTACACTTCTCCAGACAGATCGACTGCGAGCAGGACCTGCTGAACCGGTGGAGGGAACAGGACGAGCTGCCGCACAGCGAGTTCACGCTGCTGGAAACGATCCTTTCCCAGCGGCTGTCCATCTTCAGCACGGCCGGGATTCGTGCGAAACGTAAATGGGTACCGCCGGCAGTGTACAGCACGCTGCTGCTGCTGATCCACGAATCGCGCCTGCGAGGCTTCGTGGACTGTGCGGTACGGAATGTGGTGCTGATCGGGAAGCAGGAGCTGCCGGCCAACGTGCAGTCGGTGGTGATGCTGGAAAATGCACAGCTCAATTGGAGTGCCGGCCAGCCGGTGCTGGCGAAGGAGTTGGCGTGGGAAGTAATGAACAGCGCCAAGTACACTGATCCGATGGTGAAGGGAGTGGCGTGTCGCCTTTACGGTGAGTTCCTTGCCGAAGGACACTCGCAGGAGATCAAGTCGCTATGCTCGGACTACTTTCAACAAGCGGAAAAATATGTCCAGTTTGTGCTGTCGCGACAGGCGGCGGCGACGGCTGCGGGTGGCGAACAGAAAACCTCGCCCGGGAACGTTCCCGCTAACCATCGTTGCTTCGACGTGGATCGTAACTTCACCGTGCAGCACACCGTCGCGAAGTACGCGGATCGTGAATTTGTGCGGGTAGGTTGAGGAGCATTGCAATATTAAATGGGGTAAACTAAATGAAAATTTGCTCCTCCCTTCCTGCAGCTCACCAAATTCATCCGCTCTCAGGAGTGGGAGGCACGGAAAACGAATCTCGCCCGCATGGAGGTCGAGCTGGTCCGCCTGAGGGAGGAAACGCAACGTGCCACCGATCAGCGGCGCAAAGATCTTGGCCGTTCGCTTCACTTTATGCAGAAAAACTTGCAGCGCGACAAGAAAGCGGCCGAAGAGGTGGAACAGAATCGCTGGGACTACTTGAATCTGGCACTGTGCTATTATCTGATGTACGCGAAACAGAGCACGATCGTGAGCGACATGGTGATATTTAGGATCATGTCGCTGTGGTTGAACAATCAGGAAAATACGAGCGCAAAGGAGTTGATCGAAGAGTCGCTGCTTACCATTCCTTCGTACAAGTTTATTGCCGTTTTACCGCAGCTTACACCGCGCGTCGGGCTGGACAGTGGGGACGGTGCGCTGGTGCAGAAAGCTTTGATAAGATGCGCCCTGGACCATCCCCATCACACGCTTCCGTTTGTGTTTGCGCAGCTGCATGCGTATAAAGATCAACCGGATCACGAGTAAGTGCTGGTTAATTATAGTGGAATAACACATTAAGTTAAATTTAAATGCATTTTTAAACATTTCAAGAACTCCCACCAACGATAACCGTTTAATGGGTGTGCGGGAGGTGTACAAAAAGCTGCGCAAAGAACCAACGCTCGAGCAAATGTTGCACCAAACAGAGAGAATGAATCTCGCCCTGATCGAGCTGGCCAACAAAACGCTCTCCAGCAGTCCCTCCTTCCGGGAGTACACCATGACGAAACGTGATCCGCTCGGGCAGCTGGAAAGCTTGGATCTCATCCACTGTCCAACGGTGGAGTTGCCCGTCCTAAAAACCGGCAACTATCGCTCACACATCGTAGGCATCAGGCGGTGGGATGCGAAGGTGATCGGTGTCGGTGGAATTAATGCGCCGAAAAAGCTTGCCTGCCTTTGCCTGAACGGTACGAAACGGACGCAGCTGCTCAAGGGGAAGGATGATATGCGCCAGGATGCGGTAATGCAGCAGGTGTTCGGTATAATGAACATACTGCTGCGCCACGATAAGGAAACGGCGCACCGGAAGCTGTCCGTGCGCACGTACAAGGTGGTACCGCTGTCGAGGCAAAGCGGCATACTGGAATGGTGCAACAACACGATGCCGATCGGTGCGTGGTTGCTTTCCGGGCATGCCAAGTATCGGCCGCAGGACCTGGAACCGACAGCGGCGCGGAAAAAGTTTTCCAATGTATGTACAAGCTGTTGAGAGCGTTTTTTTGTTTGAATATTAACGATGTTGAAAAATGCTCCTCTTTCCTCAGAACGCGGTGGCCGGCATGACGTTGCCGAAGAAGCTGAAAAACTATGAAGAAATCTGTGACAAAATTCGGCCCGTCTTTCGGCACTACTTTCTCGAGCAGTACCTGAAGCCGGGCGTGTGGTTCGAGCGGCAGCAGAACTACATCAAAAGTGTGGCCGCCAGCTCGATGATCGGGTACGTGCTGGGCATCGGCGATCGGCACGTGCAGAACATCCTGATCGACAAGCTAACAGGGGAGGTGATCCATATTGATTTTGGCATAGCGTTCGAGATGGGGAAAAATCTGCCCACCCCGGAGACCGTCCCGTTCCGCTTGACGCGTGACATTGTGGATGGTATGGGGATAAGCGGTGTTGAGGGTGTTTTCCGCAAGTAAGCACATGTTCATTGGTAAAGTCTGCAGCTATTAAACCAAACACTCTTTCCCCATTGCTTTCCAGATCGTGCGAGAAAACGCTGGAAGTGTTGCGGAACAATCAGACGGTGATCCTCGCCATCCTGGAGGTGCTGCTGTACGATCCGCTCTACTCGTGGAACGTGCTGTCAAACAAGAAAGCAAACCGTCGGCAACAGCAAGCCTTCCTTTCGCCATCCGGTGACGCTGATGAGGCCGATGGAGCGGTCGGTGGTCTGCCGATGGATGCGGCTAATATCAATGTGACGGCCGAGCGTACGTTGATGCAGGTGGAAGAGAAGCTGCTTGGCCAGGAGGACAACAAGTACATCTCAGTCGATGGGCAGGTGCAAATGCTAATCTTCAACGCAATGAACAAGCGCAATCTCTGTCAAGTGTTTGCGGGATGGCAACCGTACCTGTGAGCAAGTGAGTGTGTGATAAAGCCGGTGATAGTGTTATCTTTTATTTAATTTCTTTTCGTTTTCTACATACATGTATCACATGCATACACGATGAGTTGCAAAATGTTGTTAGAAAATATTGAGAAAAAAAACCACTTCAATCATTCTCAATATTAAACGCACAATTGAGGGAGGTAGTATGGTTTGTACAAAGTAGCTTTGAGCTGTAACACCTGTATCATCCTTTTGAGCCGTCCTATTGGGCGGAAGATGGATCGTTTCTGTTCGTTTATCCGCCAGTGACTTCGATCCCCAGGTGACAACTGTTCTACATTTTTAGCTTAAACTCCTCGTGAACAGCTCGATTTAACCCATTGCCTCATATGAACTCTTGAAAACATGGGTGTGTGAGTGAACAACGATGTGTTGAAGCGTTGAAGTTTATGTCAGAACTTCGGTAGAAGCCGGACAAACAAGAAGCTTGCAGTTTCGTCCTTGGTGTTCAACAGCCAAAACACTGAGTAAAAAGAAATAAACGATCTATCCAGGAGCATCAGAATAGCGGAGAGAAACGCTGGGAAAATAACAAAACAACGTGAAAGAGTGTTTTATAATAAACTTTTGTTTAATATGGATTGAAAAGTACGCATGTTTTGTTTTGGGCCGGTAGCTTGTGCACAACGTGATGACAATTCTCAAATGGCACCAGAAAAAATGCTTCACACTGACGTTTCAACTGTTATAATAAGCTTAAACTGCAATATCGCTTGCTCTTTAAGCCAATTTTAAGCCTGCTCTTTAAGCTTCCAGCAACTCGAAAAACGCTAACAATCTGCTCGAAAATGTCACTTGGGTCGAGGTGCCGTTTACGTAGCTGCTCTTTTCCGATGCCAGAAAGGCTGCTACCTCCGCAATTTCTGCAAACAAATATTTTAAATTTAGTCCAATCTAATTCCAATTGCTCATAGAACACTTATCATACCTTCCGGATTTCCGAAGCGACGCAACGCACATTGCATGATGATCATATCTTTCACCTTCTGCGGCACCGTCCCCGTCATCGGCGTGTGGATGAACCCGGGCACGATCGCATTCACCCGGATGTTGTACCGGCCGAACTCGCGTGCCACCACCTAGGTCATCGCTTCCACCCGGCCTTGCTCGGGGAATAGTTCGACTGTCCGATGTTGCCGGTGCGGGCAACGATCGACGACACGTTCACCATCGAACCGGCCAGCTCGTGCTCGATCATGGCCCGGCCGAAACGTTGCAGCACCAACCACGTACCCTTCAGGTTCACGTTGATCACCGCATCAAAGTCGGACTCGGGCATCTTCAGCGAAGTTATCGCGGGTAATACCTGCCGAATTAACGACACCGTCGGTGGTCGCTTGTACCGGCCAATCACTTCATTCAGCACGGCATCAACACTGTCGCCGGAAGAGACATCCATCTCGTAGGCCGCATTGTCGCCCGCCGTGAGCGATGCGATCGTTTCCTGGGCCGCCTGTACGTTACGATTAGACGACGAACTTGTTATTATTGTTTTTAATCGTATGAACTGCGGAAACTGAACTACTTGTTGCTTTTGTTTTCGTTTTCGGTTTTGTTCCTTTTTTTGCTTGCTCTCCCTCATAATTTGTTTACTCCGCGTTGATCTGCGTGTTTCCAATCACTGTTCACGCTTCGGAATCGGAATCCACTATCCGGTCGTTTGCCTTCGGTGGAAGGTGGGGCAATTTTGTGAATTGTTATATCCATTATTGTAGATTTAAAATTAGATTATAGATTAGATTAGATTAGACTAGATTATAGCATATTATAGCATGTAACTGTACGGAGAGAAATGAGAAAAAAAACCCGGCACTTCTCGTTGAGCCTTGCAAGTGAATGGATGGTGTGATTATAACAGTTGGCGACGAGGCGGGCAATACATTAAAAAACGAATCGATAATGGCTACATTTAATATCGAGCCGTTTGTGCACGAGAAGTCAACTTGGCAAAGATGGGTTAAGCGGTTTGTTGGTGCTGCTAAAGTGTTTAAAGTGGATCAAGCGGATATGCAGCAGACGCTCCTGCATTACATGGGCAGTGAGACATTACAACGCTGTGTGACTTACTCTCGCCGGACGAACCGGAAGCGAAAACGTACGACCAGATCGTCAGCGCGTTAGACGATCATTTCGACCCAAAACCATGGAAATGGTTAGAGCTGTGGAAGTTCCGACAAACGCACACAAAAGGAAGCAGAAAGCATCACCGAGTTCGTGGCGGCGTTACAACGTGAAGCGAAAAAAACTGTGCGTTTGGTGATTATTTACAGAAAGGGCTGCGGAACCAGTTTGTGTTCGGTTTACGTGACAAATGATACGCGCGAGTTAATAGGCGAAAAAGACTTAACGTTCGAGAAAGCAAAGCAAGTCGCATTCTCGATGGAAACAGTCAACGACGGTGTCGAAATTTTAGCCAACGGGCTCAGTCAGTAAACTTTATGGATCGATATCCAGCGCCAAGAAAGCAAGCGGTATTGTTTCCGATGCGGCAGTTCATCGCACTTAGCGAATAAATGCGAATACAAAATGAAAGTGTGTGCGTATGTAACAAGGTCGGTCATTTACAACGCGTGTGTTTCAAATGGGGAAAGCACATGGGATGAACAATAAGAAACGAGTGAGTAGGACAGCAAATCTCGTGGAGCAATGCGAAGATAGTGACAGTCAGGTACAGAAGAGGATCAAATCCATAAAATAGATATTTTCCAAGTAGAAAATGTGAAAGATAGCAAAAAAAGTTTTGTGAACGTACAAATTGGAAAATCACCATTAAGTTGTCGAGGTAGCCAGTGGTTCACCAGTTACTCTAATTAACGAACACGAAAAAGAGAAAATCTTTAAAATGTCAAGCTCGTACAAACGGACGTAGAACTGAGAAGTTATTGCGGTGGGAAAATTCTGTCGCAGGAATGGCTGAAGTGAAAATCAAGAAAAGAAGGAATAAGAGAAACTACGATGTTCATAGTTGGGGGCAATAGGAACCATTGTGTGTCTCGCGAATGGATGAGAGCCTTAAATTAC
>NW_024428211.1:0-36237 GCF_017562075.2 Anopheles merus | reverse complement strand
ACTGTTATTAAAAGTACCGTAGAAGTGCTTGGATCCACCAAAGAATACCCTCGACAGTCACCAAAAGGGCCTCAGAAGTGCTTGGATCCACCAAAGAATACCCTCGACAATCACAAAAACTGCCTCAGAAGTGCTTGGATCCACCAAAGAATACCCTCGACAGTCACCAAAAGTGCCTCAGAAGTGCTTGGATCCACATAGATATCCTCAACTGTTATTAAAAGTACCGTAAAGTGCTTGGATCCCCAAGAAAACCCTTTAAAGTAACTAAAAGTGCCTCAGAAGTGCTTGGATCCATCACTGAATACCCTCGACAGTCCCAAAAGTGCCTCAGAATGCTTGGATCCACCAAAGAATACCCTCGACAACACAAAAACTGCCTCAGAAGTGCTCGATCCACCATAGAATACCCTCGACAGTCACCAAAAGTGCCTCAGAAAGTGCTTGGATCCACATAGAATACCCTCTACAGTCACCAAAAGTGCCTCAGATGTGCTTGGATCTACCATCGAATAACCTCGACAGACACCAAAAGTGCCTCAGAAGTGCATGGATCCACCATAGAATACCCTCGACAGTCACCAATTAGTGCTTCAGAAGTGCTTGGATCCACCATAGAATACCCTTTAAATAACTAAAAGTGCCTCAGAAGTGCTTGGATCCACCATAAATACCCTTAAAGTAAGTAAAAGTGCCTCAGAAGGCTGAATCCACCACAGAATACAGTGGGACAGTCACCAAAAGTACCTCAGAAGTGCTTGGATCCACATAGAATACCCTTTAAAGAAAAAAGTGCCTCAGAAGTGCTTGGATCCACCATAGAATACTCTCGACAGTCACCAAAAGTGCCTCAGATGTGCTTGGATCCACCATAGA
The DNA here is from genome assembly GCF_017562075.2 of Anopheles merus. Taxonomy (NCBI): domain Eukaryota; kingdom Metazoa; phylum Arthropoda; class Insecta; order Diptera; family Culicidae; genus Anopheles; species Anopheles merus. The sequence goes on along the minus strand of NW_024428211.1, from coordinate 35,361 downwards.
ATATCCTCAACTGTTATTAAAAGTGCAAAAGTGGATCTACCATCGAATAACCTCGACAGACACCAAAAGTGCCTCAGAAGTGCTTGGATCCACCATAGAATTACCTCGACAGTCACCAATAGTGCTTCAGAAGTGCTTGGATCCACCATAGACTACCGTCGACACTTACAAAAGTGCCTCAGAAGTGCTGGATCCACCACAGAATACTTTCGACAATCACCAAAATGCCTCAGAGTGCTTAAATCCACCATAGATATCCTTTAAAGTAACCAAATATGCCTCAGAAGTGCTTGGATTCACCATAGAATATCCTCAACTGTAATGAAAAGTGCCTCAGAAGTGCTTAAATGCACCATAAAATACCCTCGACAATCACAAAAACTGCCTCAGAAGTGCTCTATTGCACCAAAGAATACCCTCGACAGTCACCAAAGTGCCTCAGAAGTGCTTGATCCCCATAGATATCCTCAACTGTTATAAAAATGCCGTAGAAGTGCTTTGATCCACCATAGAATCATGGACAGTCACCAAAAGTACCTCAGAAGTGCTTGGATCTACCATAGAATACCCTCGACAGTCACAAAAAGCGCCTCAGAAGTGCTTGGATCCACCATAGAATACCCTTTAAAGTAACTAAAAGTGCCTCAGAAGTGCTTGGATCCACCATAGAATACCCTTTAAGTAACCAAAGGGCCTCAGAAGTGCTTGGATCCACCATAGAATACCCTTTAAAGTAACTTAAAGTGCCTCAGAAGTGCCTTGGATCCACCACAGAATCCAGTGGACAGTCACCAAAGTACCCTAGAAGTGCTTGATCCACCATAGAAACCCTTTAAAGTAACTCAAAGTGCCTCAAAGTGCTTGGATCCACCATAGAATACCCTCGACAGTCACCAAAAGTGCTCAGATGTGCTTGGATCTACCATCGAATAACCTCGACAGACACCAAAGTGCTTAAGAAGTGCTTGGATCCACCATAGAATACCCTCGACAGCACCAATTAGTGCTTCAGAAGTGCTTGGATCCACCATAGACTACCGTCGACATTACCAAAAGTGCCTCAGAGTGCTTGGATCCACCACAGAATACTTTCGACAGTCACCAAAACTGCCTCAGAAGTGCTTAAATCCACCATAGAATATCCTTTAAAGTAACCAAATATGCCTCAGAAGTGCTTGGATCCACCATAGAATATCCTCAACTGTAATGAAAAGTGCCTCAGAGTGCTTTGATCCACCCAGAATACCCTCGACAGTCACCAAAGTGCCGCAGAAGTGCTCGGATCCACCAAAGAATACCCTCGACAATCACAAAAATGCCTCAGAAGTGCTTGATCCACCATAGAATATCCTCACTGTAATGAAAAGTGCCTCAGAAGTGCTTAAATGCCCATAGAATACCTCGACATCACCAAAAGTGCCGCAGAAGTGCTCGGATCCACCAAAGAATATCCTCGACAATCACAAAAAGTGCCTCAGATGTGCTTTGATCCACCATAGAATACCCTCGACAGTCACAAAAAGTGCCTCAGAAGTGCTTAGATCCACCACAGAATACCCTCGACAGACACCAAAAGTGCCTCAGAAGTGCTTGATCCCATAGAATACCCTCGACAGTCACCAATTAGTGCTTCAGAAGTGCTTGATCCACCATAGACTACCGTCGACACTTACCAAAGTGCCCTCAGAAGTGCTTGGATCCACCACAGAATACCCTCGACAGTCACCAAAAGTGCCTCAGAAGTGCTTAAATCCACCATAGATACCCTTTAAAGTACCAAATATGCCTCAGAAGCTTGGATCACCATAGAATATCCTCGACAGTCCCAAAGTGCCTCAGAAGTGCTTGGATCCACCACAGAATACCCTCGACAGTCACCAAAACTGCCTCAGAAGAGCTTAATCCACCAAAGATACCTTTAAAAAACCAAATATGCCTCAGAAGTGCTTGGATCCACCATAGAATATCCTCAACTGTAATGAAAAGTGCCTCAGAAGTGCTTAAATCCACCATAGAATACCCTTTAAAGTAACCAAATATGCCTCAGAAATGCTTGGATCCACCATAGAATATCCTCGACAGTCACCAAAAGTGCCTCAGAAGTGCTTAGATCCACCACAGAATACCCTCGACAGAACCAATGCCTCAGAAGTGCTTGGATCCACCATAGAATACCCTCGACGTCACCAATTAGTGCTTCAGAAGTGCGTGGATCCACCATAGACTACCGTCGACACTTACCAAAAGTGCCTCAGAAGTGCTTGGATCCACCACAGAATACCCTCGACAGTCACCAAAAGTGCCTCAGAAGTGCTTAAATCCACCATAGAATACCCTTTAAAGTACCCAAATATGCCTCAGAAGTGCTTGGATCCACCATAGAATATCCTCAACTGTAATTAAAAGTGCCTCAGAAGTGCTTAAATCCACCATAGAATACCCTTTAAAGTAACCAATATGCTCAGAAGTGATTGGATCCACCATAGAATATCCTCACTGTAATGAAAAGTGCCTCAGAAGTGCTTGGATCCACCATAGAATACCCTCGACAGTCACCAAAAGTGCCTCAAAAATGCTTGGATCCACCATAGAATATCCTCGACAGTCACCAATTAGTGCTTCAGAAGTGCTTGGATCCACCATAGAATACCCTCGACAGTCACCAAAAGTGCCTCAAAAATGCTTGGATCCACAATAGAATATCCTCGACAGTCACAAAAAGTGCCTCAGATGTGCTTTGATCCACCATTGAATACCCTCGACAGTCACAAAAAGTGCCTCAGAAGTGCTTAGATCCACCACAGAATACCCTCGACAGTCACCATTATGCTTCAGAGTGCTTGATCCACCATAGACTACCGTCGACACTTACCAAAAGTGCCTCAGAAGTGCTTGGATCCACCACAGAATACCCTCGACAGTCACCAAACTGCCTCAAAAGTGCTTAATCCACATAGAATACCCTTTAAAGTAACCAAATATGCCTCAGAAGTGCTTGGATCCACCATAGAATATCCTCAACTGTAATTAAAAGTGCCTCAGAAGTGCTTTGATCCACCATAGAATACCCTCGACAGTCACCAAAAGTGCCTCAAAAGTGCTTGGATCCACCATCGAGAGCCTCGACAGTTACCAAAAGTGCCTCAGAAGTGCTTGGATCCACCATAGAATACCCTTTAAAGTAACCGAATATTCCTCAGAATTGCCTGGATTCACCATAAATACCCCTCGACAGTCACCAAAGTGCCTCAGAAGTGCTTGGATCCACCATATAGAATACCCTCGACAGTCACCAAAGTGCCTCAGAAGTGCTTGGATCCACCATAGAATACCCTCGACAGTCACCAAAAGTGCCTCAGAAGTGCTTGGATCCACCATAGAAAACCGTCGACAGTCACCAAAAGTGCCTCCGAAGTGCTTGGATCCACCATGAAATACCCTCGACAGTCACCAAAAGTGCCTCAGAAGTTCTTGGATCCACCATAGAATACCCTTTAAAGTAACCAAATATTCCTCAGAAGTGCCTGGATTCACCATAGAATACCCTCGACAGTCACAAAATGCACCCAAAGTGCCTCAAAGAAGTGCTTAAATCCACATAGAATACCTTTAAGTAACCAATATGCCTCAGAAGTGCTTGGATCCACCATAGAATATCCTCAACTGTAATTAAAAGTGCCTCAGAAGTGCTTTGATCCACCATAGAATACTCTCGACAGTCACCAAAAGTGCCTCAGAAGTGCTTGGATCCACCATCGAATACCCTCGACAGTCACCAAAAGTGCCTCAGAAGTGCTTGGATCCACCATAGACTACCCTAGAAAGTCACCAAAAGTGCCTCAGAAGTGCTTGGATCCACCACAGAATACCCTGGACAGTCACCAAAAGTGCCTCAGAAGTGCTTGGATCCACAATAGAATATCCTCAACTGTAATTAAAAGTGCCTCAGAAGTGCTTTGATCCACCATGGAATACCCTCGACAGTCACCAAAAGTGCCTCAGAAGTGCTTGGATCCACCAAAGAATACCCTCGACAGTCACCAAAAGTGCCTCAGAAGTGCTTGGATCCACCATAGAATATCCTCAACTGTTATTAAAAGTGCCGTAGAAGTGCTAGCCACCATAGAATACCCTTTAAAGTAACTAAAAGTGCCTCAGAAGTGCTTGGATCCACCACAGAATACAGTGGACAGTCACCAAAAGTGCCTCAGAAGTGCTTGGATCCACCATAGAATACCCTCGACAGTCACCAAAAGTGCCTCAGAAGTGCTTGGATCCACCATCGAATACCCTCGACAGTTACCAAAAGTGCCTCAGAAGTGCTTGGATCCACCAAAGAATACCCTCGACAATCACAAAACTGCCTCAGAAGTGCTCTGATCCACCATAGAATACCCTCGACAGTCACCAAAAGTGCCTCAGAAGTGCTTGGATCCACCATAGAATACCCTTTAAAGTAACCAAATATTCCTCAGAAGTGCCTGGATTCACCGTAAAATACCCTCGACAGTCACCAAAAGTGCCTCAGAAGTGCTTGGATCCACCATAGAATACCCTCGACAGTCACCAAAAGTGCCTCAGAAGTGCTTGGATCCACCATAGAATACCCTTTAAAGTAACCGAATATTCCTCAGAAGTGCCTGGATTCACCATAAAATACCCTCGACAGTCACCAAAAGTGCCTCAGAAGTGCTTGGATCCACCATAGAATACCCTCGACAGTCACCAAAAGTGCCTCAGAAGTGCTTGGATCCACCATAGAATACCCTCGCAAGTCACCAAAAGTGCCTCAGAAGTGCTTGGATCCACCATAGAATACCCTCGACAGTCACCAAAAGTGCCTCAGAAGTGCTTGGATCCACCATAGAATATCCTCAACTGTTATTAAAAGTACCGTAGAAGTGCTTGGATCCACCATAGAATACCTTTTAAAGTAACTAAAAGTGCCTCAGAAGTGCTTGGATCCACCACAGAATACAGTGGACAGTAACCAAAAGTGCCTCAGAAGTGCTTGGTTCCACCATAGAATACCCTCGACAGTCACCAAAAGTGCCTCAGATGTGCTTTGATCTACCATAGAATACCCTAGAAAGTCATCCAAAAGTGCCTCAGCACTGCTTGGATCCACCATAGAATATCCTCGACAGTTACCAAAAGTGTCTCAGAAGTGCTTGGATCCACCAAAGAATAACCTCGACAATCACAAAAACTGCCTCAGAAGTGCTTGGATCCACCATAGAATACCCTCGACAGTCACCAAAAGTGCCTCAGAAGTGCTTGGATCCACCATAGAATACCCTCGACAGTCACCAAAAGTGCCTCAGAAGTGCTTGGATCCACCATAGAATATCCTCAACTGTTATTAAAAGTACCGTAGAAGTGCTTGGATCCACCATAGAATACCCTTTAAAGTAACTAAAAGTGCCTCAGAAGTGCTTGGATCCACCACAGAATACAGTGGACAGTAACCAAAAGTGCCTCAGAAGTGCTTGGTCCACCATAGAATACCCTCGACAGTCACCAAAAGTGCCTCAGATGTGCTTGATCTACCATAGAATACCCTAGAAAGTCATCCAAAAGTGCCTCAGCACTGCTTGGATCCACCATAGAATATCCTCAACTGTTATTAAAAGTACCGTAGAAGTGCTTGGATCCACCATAGAATACCCTTTAAAGTAACCAAAAGGGCCTCAGAAGTGCTTGGATCCATCAAAGAATACCCTCGACAATCACAAAAACTGCCTCAGAAGTGCTCTGATCCACCAAAGAATACCCTCGACAGTCACCAAAAGTGCCTCAGAAGTGCTTGGATCCACCATAGAATACCCTTTAAAGTAACTAAAAGTGCCTCAGAAGTGCTTGGATCCACCATAGAATATCCTCAACTGTTATTAAAAGTACCGTAGAAGTGCTTGGATCCACCATAGACTACCCTTTAAAGTAACTATAAGTGCCTCAGAAGTGCTTGGATCCATCACAGAATACCCTCGACAGTCACCAAAAGTGCCTCAGAAGTGCTTGGATCCACCATCGAATACCCTCGACACTTACCAAAAGTGCCTCAGAAGTGCTTGGATCCACCAAAGAATACCCTCGACAATCACAAAAACTGCCTCAGAAGTGCTCTGATCCACCATAGAATACCCTCGACAGTCACCAAAAGTGCCTCAGAAGTGCTTGGATCCACCATAGAATACCCTCGACAGTCACCAAAAGTGCCTCAGATGTGCTTGGATCTACCATCGAATAACCTCGACAGACACCAAAAGTGCCTCAGAAGTGCTTGGATCCACCATAGAATACCCTCGACAGTCACCAATTAGTGCTTCAGAAGTGCTTGGATCCACCATAGACTACCGTCGACACTTACCAAAAGTGCCTCAGAAGTGCTTGGATCCACCACAGAATACCCTCGACAGTCACCAAAACTGCCTCAGAAGTGCTTAAATCCACCAAAGAATATCCTTTAAAGTAACCAAATATGCCTCAGAAGTGCTTGGATCCACCATAGAATATCCTCAACTGTAATGAAAGTGCCTCAGAAGTGCTTAAATCCACCATAGAATACCCTCGACAGTCACCAAAAGTGCCGCAGAAGTGCTCGGATCCACCAAAGAATACCCTCGACAATCACCAAAAGTGCCTCAGATGTGCTTGGATCTACCATCGAATAACCTCGACAGACACCAAAAGTGCCTCAGAAGTGCTTGGATCCACCAAAGAATACCCTCGACAGTCACCCAAAACTGCCTCAGAAGTGCTTAAATCCACCATAGAATATCCTTTAAAGTAACCAAATATGCCTCAGAAGTGCTTGGATCCACCATAGAATATCCTCAACTGTAATGAAAAGTGCCTCAGAAGTGCTTAATCCACCATAGAATACCCTCGACAGTCACCAAAAGTGCTTCAGAGTGCTTGGATCCACCATCGAATACCCTCGACAGTTACCAAAAGTGTCTCAGAAGTGCTTGGATCCACCAAAGAATAACCTCGACAATCACAAAAACTGCCTCAGAAGTGCTTGGATCCACCAAAGAATACCCTCGACAGTCACCAAAAGTGCCTCAGAAGTGCTTGGATCCACCATAGAATACCCTTTAAAGTAACTAAAAGTGCCTCAGAAGTGCTTGGATCCACCATAGAATACCCTCGACAGTCACCAAAAGTGCCTCAGAAGTGCTTGGATCCACCATAGAATACCCTTTAAAGTAACTAAAAGTGCCTCAGAAGTGCTTGGATCCACCATAGAATACCCTTTAAAGTAACCAAAAGGGCCTCAGAAGTGCTTGGATCCACCATAGAATACCCTCGACAGTCACCAAAACTGCCTCAGAAGTGCTTAAATCCACCATAGAATATCCTTTAAAGTAACCAAATATGCCTCAGAAGTGCTTGGATCCACCATAGAATATCCTCAACTGTAATGAAAAGTGCCTCAGAAGTGCTTAAATCCACCATAGAATACCCTCGACAGTCACCAAAAGTGCTTCAGAAGTGCTTGGATCCACTATCGAATACCCTCGACAGTTACCAAAAGTGTCTCAGAAGTGCTTGGATCCACCAAAGAATAACCTCGACAATCACAAAAACTGCCTCAGAAGTGCTGGATCCACCAAAGAATACCCTCGACAGTCACCAAAAGTGCCTCAGAAGTGCTTGGATCCACCATAGAATACCCTCGACAGTCACCAAAGTGCCTCAGAAGTGCTTGGATCCACCATAGAATACCCTTTAAAGTAACTAAAGTGCCTCAGAAGTGCTTGGATCCACCATAGAATACCTTTAAAGTAACCAAAAGGGCCTCAGAAGTGCTTGGATCCACCATAGAATACCCTCGACAGTCACCAAAACTGCCTCAGAAGTGCTTAAATCCACCATAGAATATCCTTTAAAGTACCAAAATGCCTCAGAAGTGCTTGGATCCACCATAGAATATCCTCAACTGTAATGAAAAGTGCCTCAGAAGTGCTTAAATCCACCATAGAATACCCTCGACAGTCACCAAAAGTGCTTCAGAAGTGCTTGGATCCACCATCGAATACCCTCGACAGTTACCAAAAGTGTCTCAGAAGTGCTTGGATCCACCAAAGAATACCCTCGACAGTCACCAAAAGTGCCTCAGAAGTGCTTGGATCCACCATAGAATACCCTTTAAAGTAACTAAAAGTGCCTCAGAAGTGCTTGGATCCACCATAGAATACCCTCGACAGTCACCAAAAGTGCCTCAGAAGTGCTTGGATCCACCATAGAATACCCTTTAAAGTAACTAAAAGTGCCTCAGAAGTGCTTGGATCCACCATAGAATACCCTTTAAAGTAACCAAAAGGGCCTCAGAAGTGCTTGGATCCACCATAGAATACCCTCGACAGTCACCAAAATGCCTCAGAAGTGCTTAAATCCACCATAGAATATCCTTTAAAGTAACCAAATATGCCTCAGAAGTGCTTGGATCCACCATAGAATATCCTCAACTGTAATGAAAAGTGCCTCAGAAGTGCTTAAATCCACCATAGAATACCCTCGACAGTCACCAAAAGTGCCGCAGAAGTGCTCGGATCCACCAAAGAATACCCTCGACAATCACAAAAACTGCCTCAGAAGTGCTCTGATCCACCATAGAATACCCTCGACAGTCACCAAAAGTGCCTCAGAAGTGCTTGGATCCACCATAGAATACCCTCGACAGTCACCAAAAGTGCCTCAGAAGTGCTTAAATCTACCATAGAATATCCTTTAAAGTAACCAAATATGCCTCAGAAGTGCTTGGATCCACCATAGAATATCCTCAACTGTAATGAAAAGTGCCTCAGAAGTGCTTAAATCACCATAGAATACCCTCGACAGTCACCAAAAGTGCCGCAGAAGTGCTCGGATCCACCAAAGAATACCCTCGACAATCACAAAACTGCCTCAGAAGTGCTCTGATCCACCATAGAATACCCTCGACAGTCACCAAAAGTGCCTCAGAAGTGCTTGGATCCACCATAGAATACCCTTTAAAGTAACTAAAAGTGCCTCAGAAGTGCTTGGATCCACCATAGAATACCCTTTAAAGTAACCAAAAGGGCCTCAGAAGTGCTTGGATCCACCATAGAATATCCTCAACTGTAATGAAAAGTGCCTCAGAAGTGCTTAAATCCACCATAGAATACCCTCGACAGTCACCAAAAGTGCCGCAGAAGTGCTCGGATCCACCATAGAATACCCTCGACAGTCACCAAAACTGCCTCAGAAGTGCTTAAATCCACCATAGAATATCCTTTAAAGTAACCAAATATGCCTCAGAAGTGCTTGGATCCACCATAGAATATCCTCAACTGTAATGAAAAGTGCCTCAGAAGTGCTTAATCCACCATAGAATACCCTCGACAGTCACCAAAAGTGCCGCAGAAGTGCTCGGATCCACCAAAGAATACCCTCGACAATCACAAAAACTGCCTCAGAAGTGCTTGATCCACCATAGAATACCCTCGACAGTCACCAAAAGTGCCTCAGAAGTGCTTGGATCCACCATAGAATACCCTCGACAGTCACCAAAAGTGCCTCAGATGTGCTTGGATCTACCATCGAATACCCTCGACAGACACCAAAGTGCCTCAGAAGTGCTTGGATCCACCATAGAATACCCTCGACAGTCACCAATTAGTGCTTCAGAAGTGCTTGGATCCACCATAGACTACCGTCGACACTTACCAAAGTGCCTCAGAAGTGCTTGGATCCACCACCGAATACCCTCGACAGTCACCAAAACTGCCTCAGAAGTGCTTAAATCCACCATAGAATATCCTTGACAGTCACCAAAAGTGCCTCAGAAGTGCTTGGATCCACCATAGAATATCCTCAAATTTAATTAAAAGTGCCTCCGAAGTGCTTAAATCCACCATAGAATACCCTCGACAGTCACCAAAAGTGCCCCAGAAGTGCTTGGATCCACCATAGAATACCCTCGACAATCACAAAAACTGCCTCAGAAGTGCTCTGATCCACCATAGAATACCCTCGACAGTCACCAAAAGTGCCTCAGAAGTGCTTGGATCCACCATATAATACCCTCGACAGTCACCAAAAGTGCCTCAGATGTGCTTGGATCTACCATCGAATAACCTCGACAGACACCAAAAGTGCCTAAGACGTGCTTGGATCCACGATAGAATACCCTCGACAGTCACCAAAAGGGCCTCAGAAGTGCTTGGATCCACCATAGAATACCCTCGACAGTCACCAAAAGTGCCTCATATGTGCTTGGATCTACCATCGAATAACCTCGACAGACACCAAAAGTGCCTCAGAAGTGCTTGGATCCAGCAAAGAATACTCTCGACAGTCACCAATTAGTGCTTCAGAAGTGCTTGGATCCACCATAGACTACCGTCGACACTTACCAAAAGTGCCTCAGAAGTGCTTGGATCCACCATAGAATATCCTCAACTGTAATGAAAAGGTCCTCAGAAGTGCTTGGTTCCACCATAGAATACCCTCGACAGTCACCAAAAGTGCCTTAGAAGTGCTTGGATCCACCATCGAATACCCTCGACAGTTACCAAAAGTGTCTCAGAAGTGCTTGGATCCACCATAGAATACCCTTTAAAGTAACTAAAAGTGCCTCAGAAGTGCTTGGATCCACCATAGAATACCCTCGACAGTCACCAAAAGTGCCTCAGAAGTGCTTGGATCCACCATAGAATATCCTTTAAAGTAACCAAAAGGGCCTCAGAAGTGCTTGGATCCACCAAAGAATACCCTCGACAGTCACCAAAAGTGCAAAAGTGGATCTACCATAGAATACCCTCGACAGTCACCAAAAGTGCCTCAGAAGTGCTTGGATCCACCATAGAATACCCTTTAAAGTAACCAAAAGGGCCTCAGAAGTGCTTGGATCCACCAAAGAATACCCTCGACAGTCACCAAAAGTGCCTCAGAAGTGCTTGGATCCACCATAGAATACCCTTTAAGTAACTAAAAGTGCCTCAGAAGTGCTTGGATCCACCATAGAATACCCTCGACAGTCACCAAAAGTGCCTCAGAAGTGCTTGGATCCACCATAGAATACCCTTTAAAGTAACTAAAAGTGCCTCAGAAGTGCTTGGATCCACCATAGAATACCCTTTAAAGTAACCAAAAGGGCCTCAGAAGTGCTGGATCCACCATAGAATACCTTTAAAGTAACTAAAAGTGCCTCAGAAGTGCTTGGATCCACCACAGAATACAGTGGACAGTCACCAAAAGTACCTCAGAAGTGCTTGGATCCACCATAGAATACCCTTTAAAGTAACTAAAAGTGCCTCAGAAGTGCTTGGATCCACCACAGAATACAGTGGACAGTCACCAAAAGTACCTCAGAAGTGCTTGGATCCACCATAGAATACCCTTTAAAGTAACTAAAAGTGCCTCAGAAGTGCTTGGATCCACCATAGAATACCCTCGACAGTCACCAAAAGTGCCTCAGAAGTGCTTGGATCCACCATAGAATATCCTTTAAAGTAACCAAAAGGGCCTCAGAACTGCTTGGATCCACCAAAGAATACCCTCGACAGTCACCAATTAGTGCTTCAGAAGTGCTTGGATCCACCATAGACTACCGTCGACACTTACCAAAAGTGCCTCAGAAGTGCTTGGATCCACCATAGAATACCCTTTAAAGTAACTAAAAGTGCCTAAGAAGTGCTTGGATCCACCATAGAATACCCTCGACAGTCACCAAAAGTGCCTCAGAAGTGCTTGGATCCACCATAGAATATCCTTTAAAGTAACCAAAAGGGCCTCAGAAGTGCTTGGATCCACCAAAGAATACCCTCGACAGTCACCAAAAGTGCAAAAGTGGATCTACCATCGAATAACCTCGACAGTCACCAAAGTGCCTCAGAAGTGCTTGGATCCACCATAGAATACCCTCGACAGTCACCAATTAGTGCTTCAGAAGTGCTTGGATCCACCATAGACTACCGTCGACACTTACCAAAAGTGCCTCAGAAGTGCTTGGATCCACCATAGAATACCCTTTAAAGTAACTAAAAGTGCCTAAGAAGTGCTTGGATCCACCATAGAATACCCTCGACAGTCACCAAAAGTGCCTCAGAAGTGCTTGGATCCACCATAGAATATCCTTTAAAGTAACCAAAAGGGCCTCAGAAGTGCTTGGATCCACCAAAGAATACCCTCGACAGTCACCAAAAGTGCAAAAGTGGATCTACCATCGAATAACCTCGACAGTCACCAAAAGTGCCTCAGAAGTGCTTGGATCCACCATAGAATACCCTCGACAGTCACCAATTAGTGCTTCAGAAGTGCTTGGATCCACCATAGACTACCGTCGACACTTACCAAAAGTACCTCAGAAGTGCTTGGATCCACCATAGAATACCCTTTAAAGTAACTAAAAGTGCCTCAGAAGTGCTTGGATCCACCATAGAATACCCTCGACAGTCACCAAAAGTGCCTCAGAAGTGCTTGGATCCACCATAGAATACCCTTTAAAGTAACTAAAAGTGCCTCAGAAGTGCTTGGATCCACCATAGAATACCCTTTAAAGTAACCAAAAGGGCCTCAGAAGTGCTTGGATCCACCATAGAATACCCTTTAAAGTAACTAAAAGTGCCTCAGAAGTGCTTGGATCCACCACAGAATACAGTGGACAGTCACCAAAAGTACCTCAGAAGTGCTTGGATCCACCATAGAATACCCTTAAAGTAACTAAAAGTGCCTCAGAAGTGCTTGGATCCACCACAGAATACAGTGGACAGTCACCAAAAGTACCTTAGAAGTGCTTGGATCCACCATAGAATACCCTTTAAAGTAACTAAAAGTGCCTCAGAAGTGCTTGGATCCACCACAGAATACAGTGGACAGTCACCAAAAGTACCTCAGAAGTGCTTGGATCCACCATAGAATACCCTTTAAAGTAACTAAAAGTGCCTCAGAAGTGCTTGGATCCACCATAGAATACCCTCGACAGTCACCAAAAGTGCCTCAGAAGTGCTTGGATCCACCATAGAATACCTTTAAAGTAACCAAAAGGGCCTCAGAAGTGCTTGGATCCACCAAAGAATACCCTCGACAGTCACCAAAATGCAAAGTGGTCTACCATAGAATACCCTCGACAGTCACCAAAAGTGCCTCAGAAGTGCTTGGATCCACCATAGAATACCCTTTAAAGTAACCAAAAGGGCCTCAGAAGTGCTTGGATCCACCAAGAATACCCTCGACAGTCACCAAAAGTGCACCAAAAGTGGATCTACCATCGAATAACCTCGACAGACACCAAAAGTGCCTCAGAAGTGCTTGGATCCACCATAGAATACCCTCGACAGTCACCATTAGTGCTTCAGAAGTGCTTGGATCCACCATAGACTACCGTCGACACTTACCAAAAGTGCCTCAGAAGTGCTTGGATCCACCACAGAATACTGTCGACAGTCACCAAAACTGCCTCAGAAGTGCTTAAATCCACCATAGAATCCTTTAAAGTAACCAAATATGCCCAGAAGTGCTTGGATCCACCATAGAATATCCTCAACTGTAATGAAAAGTGCCTCAGAAGTGCTTAAATGCACCATAGAATACCCTCGACAGTCACCAAAAGTGCCGCAGAAGTGCTCGGATCCACCAAAGAATACCCTCGACAATCACAAAAAGTGCCTCAGAAGTGCTTGGATCCACCATAGAATATCCTCAACTGTAATGAAAAGTGCCTCAGAAGTGCTTAAATCCACCATAGAATACCCTCGACAGTCACCAAAAGTGCCTCAAAAATGCTTGGATCCACCATAGAATATCCTCGACAGTCACAAAAAATGCCTCAGATGTGCTTTGATCCACCATAGAATACCCTCGACAGTCACAAAAAGTGCTTCAGAAGTGCTTAGATCCACCACAGAATACCCTCGACAGACAACAAAAGTGCCTCAGAAGTGCTTGGATCCACCATAGAATACCCTCGACAGACACCAATTAGAGCTTCAGAAGTGCTTGGATCCACCATAGACTACCGTCGACACTTACCAAAAGTGCCTCAGAAGTGCTTGGATCCACCACAGAATACCCTCGACAGTCACCAAAACTGCCTCAGAAGTGCTTAAATCCACCATAGAATATCCTTTAAAGTACCAAATATGCCTCAGAAGTGCTTGGATCCACCATAGAATATCCTCAACTGTAATGAAAAGTGCCTCAGAAGTGCTTAAATCCACCATAGAATACCCTCGACAGTCACCAAAACTGCCTCAGAAGTGCTCTGATCCACCATAGAATACCCTCGACAGTCACCAAAAGTGCCTCAGAAGTGCTTGGATCCACCATCGAATACCCTCGACAGTTACCAAAAGTGTCTCAGAAGTGCTTGGATCCACCAAAGAATACCCTCGAAATCACAAAAACTGCCTCAAGTGCTCTATTCACCAAAGAATACCCTCGACAGTCACCAAAAGTGCCTCAGAAGTGCTTGGATCCACCATAGAATACCCTTTAAAGTAATTAAAAGTGCCTCAGAAGTGCTTGGATCCACCATAGAATACCCTCAACAGTCACCAAAAGTGCCTCAGAAGTGCTTAAATCCACCATAGAATATCCTTTAAAGAAACCAAATATGCCTCAGAAGTGCTTGGATCCACCATAGAATACCCTCGACAGTCACCAAAAGTGCCTCAGAAGGGCTTGGATCCGGCATAGAATACCCTCGACAGTCACCTAAAGTGCCTCAGAAGTGCTTGGATCCACAATAGAATACCCTCGACAGTCACCAAAAGTGCCTCAGAAGTGCTTAAATCCACCATAGAATATCCTTTAAAGTAACCAATATGCCTCAGAAGTGCTTGGATCCACCATAGAATATCCTCAACTGTAATGAAAGTGCCTCAGAAGTGCTTAAATGCACCATAGAATACCCTCGACAGTCACCAAAAGTGCGCAGAAGTGCTCGGATCCACCAAGAATACCCTCGACAACCACAAAAAGTGCCTCAGTGCTTGGATTCCATCATAGAATACCCTCAACAGTCCCAAAAGTGCCTCAGATGTGCTTGGATCTACCATCGAATAACCTCGACAGACACCAAAAGTGCCTCAGAAGTGCTTGGATCCACCATAGAATACCCTCGACAGTCACCAATTAGTGCTTCAGAAGTGCTTGGATCCCCATAGACTACCGTCGACATTTACCAAAAGTGCCTCAGAAGTGCTTGGATCCACCACAGAATACTTTCGACAGTCACCAAAACTGCCTCAGAAGTGCTTAAATCCACCATAGAATATCCTTTAAAGAAACCAAATATGCCTCAGAAGTGCTTGGATCCACCATAGAATACCCTCGACAGTCACCAAAAGTGCCTCAGAAGGGCTTGGATCCGGCATAGAATACCCTCGACAGTCACCTAAAGTGCCTCAGAAGTGCTTGGATCCACAATAGAATACCCTCGACAGTCACCAAAAGTGCCTCAGAAGTGCTTAAATCCACCATAGAATACCCTTTAAAGTACCAAATATGCCTTAGAAGTGCTTGGATCCCATAGAATATCCTCAACTGTATGAAAAGTGCCTCAGAAGTGCTTGGATCCACCATAGAATACCCTCGACAGTCACCAAAAGTGCCTCAGAAGTGCTTAAATCCACCATAGAATACCCTTTAAAGTAACCAAATATGCCTCAGAAGTGCTTGGATCCACCATAGAATACCCTTTAAAGTAACCAAATATGCCTCAGAAGTGCTTGGATCCACCATAGAATACCCTTTACAGTAACCAAATATGCCTCAGAAGTGCTTGGATCCACCATAGAATACCCTCTATAGTCACCAAAAGTGCCTCTGAAGTGCTTGGATCCACCATAGAATACATTTAAAGTAACTAAAGTCCTCAGAAGTGCTTGGATCCACCACAGAATACAGTGACAGTCACCAAAGTACCTCAGAAGTGCTTGGATCCACCATAGAATACCCTTTAAAGTACTAAAGTGCCTCAGAAGTGCTTGGATCCACCATAGAATACCCTCAACAGTCACCAAAAGTGCCTCAGAAGTGCTTAAATCCACCATAGAATATCCTTTAAAGAAACCAAATAGTCCGAAGTGCTTGGATCCACCATAGAATATCCTCAACTGTAATGAAAAGTGCCTCAGAAGTGCTTAAATGCACCATAGAATACCCTCGACAGTCACCAAAAGTGCCGCAGAAGTGCTCGGATCCACCAAAGAATACCCTCGACAACCACAAAAAGTGCCTCAGAAGTGCTTGGATTCATCATAGAATACCCTCAACAGTCACCAAAAGTCCCTCAGATGTGCTTGGATCTACCATCGAATAACCTCGACAGACACCAAAAGTGCCTCAGAAGTGCTTGGATCCACCATAGAATACCCTCGACAGTCACCAATTAGTGCTTCAGAAGTGCTTGGATCCACCATAGACTACCGTCGACACTTACCAAAAGTGCCTCAGAAGTGCTTGGATCCACCACAGAATACTTTCGACAGTCACCAAAACTGCCTCAGAAGTGCTTAAATCCACCATAGAATATCCTTTAAAGAAACCAATATGCCTCAGAAGTGCTTGGATCCACCATAGAATACCCTCGACAGTCACCAAAGTGCCTCAGAAGGGCTTGGATCCGGCATAGAATACCTCGACAGTCACCTAAAGTGCCTCAGAAGTGCTTGGATCCACAATAGAATACCCTCGACAGTCACCAAAAGTGCCTCAGAAGTGCTTAAATCCACCATAGAATACCCTTTAAAGTAACCAAATATGCCTTAGAAGTGCTTGGATCCACCATAGAATATCCTCAACTGTAATGAAAAGTGCCTCAGAAGTGCTTGGATCCACCACAGAATACCCTCGACAGTCACCAAAAGTGCCTCAGAAGTGCTTAAATCCACCATAGAATACCCTTTAAAGTAACCAAATATGCCTCAGAAGTGCTTGGATCCACCATAGAATATCCTCAACTGTAATTAAAAGTGCCTCAGAAGTGCTTAAATCCACCATAGAATACCCTTTAAAGTAACCAAATATGCCTCAGAAGTGCTTGGATCCACCATAGAATATCCTCGACAGTCACCAAAAGTGCCTCAGAAGTGCTTGGATCCACCACAGAATACCCTCGACGGTCACCAAAAGAGCCTCAGAAGTGCTTGGATCCACCATAGAATACCCTAGAAAGTAACAAAAAGTGCCTCAGAAGTGCTTGGATCCACCATAGATTAACCTCGACAGTCACAAAAAGTGCCTCAGAAGTGCTTGGATCCACCATATACTACCCTCAAAAAACACCAAAAGTGCCTCAGCAGTGCTTGGATCCACCATAGAATACCCTAGAAAGTCACCAACAGTGCCTCAGCAGTGCTTGGATCCACCATAGACTACCCTCGACAGTCACCAAAAGTGCCTCAGAAGTGCTTGGGTCCACCATCGAATACCCTCGACAGTCACCAAAAGTGCCTCAGAAGTGCTTGAATCCACCATCGAATACCCTCGACACCAACCAAAAGTGCCTCTGAAGTGCTTGGATCCACCATAGAATACCCTCGACAGTCACCAAAAGTGCCTCAGAAGTGCTTGGATCCACCACAGAATACCCTCGACAGTCACCAAAAGAGCCTCAGAAGTGCTTGGATCCACCATCGAATACCCTCGACACCAACCAAAATTGCCTCAGAAGTGCTTGGATCCACCATAGAATACCCTCGACAGTCACCAAAAGTGCCTCAGTAGTGCTTGGATCCATCATAGAATATCCTCGACAGTCACCAAAAGTGCCTCAGAAGTGCTTGGATCCACCACAGAATACTCTCGACAATCAAGAAAAGTGCCTCGGAAGTGCTTAGATCCAGCAAAGAATACTCCGACAGTCACCAAAAGTGCCTCAGAAGTGCTTGAATCCACCATCGAATACCCTCGACACCAACCAAAAGTGCCTCAGAAGTGCTTGGATCCACAATAGAATACCCTCGACAGTTACCAAAAGTTCCTCAGAAGTGCTTGGGTCCACCATCGAATACCCTCGAAAGTCACCAAAAGTGCCTCAGAAGTGCTTGGATCCACCATCGAATACCCTCGACAGTCACCAAAAGTGCCTCAGAAGTGCTTGAATCCACCATCGAATACCCTCGACAGTCACCAAAAGTGCCTCAGCAGTGCTTGGATCCACCACAGAATACCCTCGACAGTCACCAAAAGTGCCTCAGAAGTGCTTGGGTCCACCATCGAATACCCTCGACACCAACCAAAAGTGCCTCAGAAGTGCTTGAATCCACCATCGAATACCCTCGACATCAACCAAAAGTGCCTCAGAAGTGCTTGGATCCACTATAGAATACCCTCGACAGTCACCAAAAGAGCCTAAGAAGTGCTTGGATCCACCATAGAATACCCTAGAAAGTCACCAAAAGTGCCTCAGCAGTGCTTGGATCCACCATAGACTACCCTCGACAGTCACCAAAAGTGCCTCAGCAGTGCTTGCTTCCACCATAGAATACCCTCGACAGTCACCAAAAGTGCCTCAGAAGTGCTTGGATCCACCACAGAATACCCTCGACAGTCACCGAAAGTGCCTCAGAAGTGCTTGGGTCCACCATAGACTACCCTCAAAAAACACCAAAATTGCCTTAGAAGTGCTTGGATCCACCATAGAATACCCTCGACAGTCACCAAAAGTGCCTCAGTAGTGCTTGGATCCATCATAGAATATCCTCGACAGTCACAAACAGTGCCTCAGAAGTGCTTGGATCCACCACAGAATACTCTCGACACCAACCAAAAGTGCCTCAGAAGTGCTTGAATCCACCATCGAATACCCTCGACACCAACCAAAAGTGCCTCAGAAGTGCTTGGATCCACAATAGAATACCCTCGACAGTCACCAAAAGTGGCTCAGAAGTGCTTGGATCCACCATAGAATACCCTCGACAGTCACCAAAAGTGCCTCAGTATGTGCTGGATCACCATAGAATATCCTCGACAGTCACCAAAAGTGCCTCAGAAGTGCTTGGATCCACTACAGAATACTCTCGACAGTCACCAAAAGTTTCTCAGCAGTGCTTGGATCCACCATAGACTACCCTCGACAGTCACCAAAAGTGCCACAGAAGTGCTTGAATCCACCATCGAATACCCTCGACACCAACCAAAAGTGCCTCAGAAGTGCTTGGATCCACCACAGAATACTCTCGACAGTCAACAAAAGTGCCTCAGAAGTGCTTGGATCCACCATAGAATACCCTCGACAGTCACCAAAAGTGCCTCAGAAGTGCTTGGATCCACCATAGAATACCCTCGACAGTCACCAAAAGTGCCTCAGAAGTGCTTGGATCCACAATAGAATACCCTCGACAGTTACCAAAAGTGCCTCAGAAGTGCTTGGATCCACCAAAGAATACCTTAGAAGTGTTTGGATCCACAATAAAATACCCTCGACAGTCACCGAAAGTGCGAAAGAACTGCTTGGATCCACCATAGAATACCCTCGACAGTCACCAAAAGTGCCTCAGAAGTGCTTGGATCCACCAAAGAATACCTTAGAAGTGTTTGGATCTACAATAAAATACCCTCGACAGTCACCAAAAGTGCCTCAGAAGTGCTTGGATCCACCATAGAATACCCTCGACAGTCACCAAAAGTGCCTCAGAAGTGCTTGGATCCACCATAGAATACCCTCGACAGTTACCAAAGTGCCTCAGAAGTGCTTGGATCCACCAAGAATACCCTCGACAGTTACCAAAAGTGCCTCAGAAGTGCTTGGATCCACATAGAATACCTCGACAGTTACCAAAAGTGCCTCAGAAGTGCTGGGATCCACCAAAGTATACCTTAGAAGTTTTGGATCCACAATAAAATACCCTCGACAGTCACCGAAAGTGCGAAAGAACTGCTTGGATCCACCATAGAATACCCTCGACAGTCACCAAAAGTGCCTCAGAAGTGCTTGGATCCACCAAAGAATACCGTAGAAGTGTTTGGATCTACATAAAATACCCTCGACAGTCACCAAAAGTGCCTCAGAAGTGCTTGGATCCACCATAGAATACCCTCGACAGTCACCAAAAGTGCCTAAGAAGTGCTTGGATCCACCATAGATATCCTAGAAGTCACCAAAAGTGCCTCAGAAGTGCTTGGATCCATCATAGAATACCCTAGAAAGTAAAAAAAGTGCCATTTAAGTATGGATCCACCATAGAATACCCTCGACAGTCACCAAAAGTGTGTCAGAAGTGCTTGGATCCACCATAGAATACCCTCGACAGTCACCAAAAGTGCCTCAGAAGTGCTTGGATCCACCCTAGAATGTCCTCGACAGTCACCAAAAGTGCCTTAGAACTGCTTGGATCCACCATAGAATATCCTCAACAGTCACCAAAAGTGCCTCAGAAGTGCTTGGATTCACCATAGAATACCCTCGACAGTCACCAAAAAAGCCTCAGAAGTGCTTGGATCCACCATAGAATACTCTCGACAATCGACAAAAGTGCCTAAGGAGTGCTTGGATCCACCATAGAATACCCTCGACAGTCACCAAAAGTGCCTCAGCAGTGCTTAAATCCACCATAGAATACCCTCGACAGTCACCAAAAGTGCCTCAGAAGTGCTTAGATCCACCAACGATTACCCTAGAAAGTCACCAAAAATGTCTGAGAAGTGCTTGGATCCACCATAGAATACCCTCGACAGTCACCAAAAGTGCCTTAGAAGTGCTTGGATCCACCATAGAAAACCCTCGACAGTCACCAAAAGTGCCTCAAAAGTGCTTGGATTCACCATAGAATACCCTCGACAGTCACCAAAAGTGCCTCAGAAGTGCTTGGATCCACCATAGAATACCCTCGACAGTCACCAAAAGTGTGTAAGAAGTGCTTGGATCCACCATAGAATACCCTCGACAGTCACCAAAAGTGCCTAAGAAGTGCTTGGATCCACCATAGAAAACCCTCGACAGTCACCAAAAGTGCCTCAAAAGTGCTTGGATTCACCATAGAATACCCTCGACAGTCACCAAAAGTGCCTCAGAAGTGCTTGGATCCACCATAGAATACCCTCGACAGTCACCAAAAGTGCCTTAGAAGTGCTTGGATTCACCATAGAAAACTCTCGACAGTCACCAAAAGTGCCTCAGAAGTGCTTGGATCCACCACAGAATACCTTCGACAGTCACCAAATGTTCCTCAGAAGTGCTTGGATCCACCATAGACTACTCTCGACAGTCACCAAAAATGTTTCAGAAATGCTTGGATCCTCCATAGAATAGCCTCGACAGTCACCAAAAGTGCCTCAGAAGTGCTTGGATCCACCATAGAATACCCTAGAAAGTCACAAAAAGAGCCTCAGAAGTGCTTGGATCCACCACAGAAATCCTTCGACAGTCACCAAAAGTTCCTCAGAAGTGCTTAAATCCACCATAGAATACCTTCAACAGTCACCAAAAGTGCCTCAGAAGTGCTTGGATCCACCATAGAATACCCTCGACAGTCACCAAAAGTGCATGTGAAGTGCTTGAATCCACCATAGAATACCCTCGACAGTCACCAAAAGTGCCTTAGAAGTGCTTGGATCCACCAAAGAAAACCCTCGACAGTCACCAAAAGTGCCTCAAAAGTGCTTGGATTCGCCATAGAATACCCTCGACAGTCACCAAAAGTGCCTCAGAAGTGCTTGGATCCACCATAGAATACCCTCGACGGTCACAAAAAGAGCCTCAGAAGTGCTTGGATCCACCATAGAATACCTTCGACAGTCACCAAAAGTTCCTCAGAAGTGCTTAAATCCACCATAGATACTCTCGACAGTCACCAAAAATGTTTCAGAAATGCTTGGATCCTCCATAGAATAGCTCGACAGTCACCAAAAGAGCCTCAGCAGTGCTTAAATCCACCATAGAATACCCTCGACAGTCACCAAAAGTGCATGAGAAGTGCTTGAATCCACCATAGAATACCCTCGACAGTCACCAAAAGTGCCTTAGAAGTGCTTGGATCCACCAAAGAAAACCCTCGACAGTCACCAAAAGTGCCTCAAAAGTGCTTGGATTCGCCATAGAAAACCCTCGACAGTCACCAAAAGTGCCTCAAAAGTGCTTGGATTCGCCATAGAATACCCTCGACAGTCACCAAAAGTGCCTCAGAAGTGCTTGGATCCACCATAGAATACCCTCGACGGTCACAAAAAGAGCCTCAGAAGTGCTTGGATCCACCACAGAATACCTTCGACAGTCACCAAATGTTCCTCAGAAGTGCTTAAATCCACCATAGACTACTCTCGACAGTCACCAAAAATGTTTCAGAAATGCTTGGATCCTCCATAGAATAGCCTCGACAGTCACCAAAAGAGCCTCAGCAGTGCTTGGATCCACCATAGAATACCCTCGGCAGTCACCAAAAGTGCCTCAGAAGTGCTTGGATCCACCATAGAATACCTTCGACAGTCACCAAAAATGTTTCAGAAATGCTTGGATCTACCATAGAATACCCTCGACAGTCACCAAAAGAGCCTCAGCAGTGCTTAAATCCACCAAAGAAAACCCTCGACAGTCACCAAAAGTGCCTCAAAAGTGCTTGGATTCACCATAGAAAACCCTCGACAGTCACCAAAAGTGCCTCAGAAGTGCTTGGATCCACCACAGAATACCTTCGACAGTCACCAAATATTCCTCAGAAGTGCTTAAATCCACCATAGACTACTCTCGACAGTCACCAAAAATGTTTCAGAAATGCTTGGATCCTCCATAGAATAGCCTCGACAGTCACCAAAGTGCCTCAGAAGTGCTTGGATCCACCATAGAATACCCTAGAACAGTCACAAAAAGAGCCTCAGAAGTGCTTGGATCCACCACAGAAATCCTTCGACAGTCACCAAAAGTTCCTCAGAAGTGCTTAAATCCACCATAGAATACCTTCAACAGTCACCAAAAGTGCTTCAGAAGTGCTTGGATCCACCATAGACTACCCTCGACAGTCACCAAAAGTGCATGAGAAGTGCTTGAATCCACCATAGAATACCCTCGACAGTCACCAAAAGTGCCTTAGAAGTGCTTGGATCCACCAAAGAAAACCCTAGAAAGTCACAAAAAGAGCCTCAGAAGTGCTTGGATCCACCACAGAAATCCTTCGACAGTCACCAAAAGTCCTCAGAAGTGCTTGAATCCACCATAGAATACCTTCAACAGTCACCAAAAGTGCCTCAAAAGTGCTTGGATTCACCATAGAATACCCTCGACAGTCACCAAAAGTGCCTCAGAAGTGCTTGGATCCACCATAGACTACCCTCGACAGTCACCAAAAGTGCATGAGAAGTGCTTGAATCCACCATAGAATACCCTCGACAGTCACAAAAGTGCCTTAGAAGTGCTTGGATCCACCATAGAATACCCTCGACAGTCACAAAAAGTGTCTCAGAAGTGCTTGGATCTACCAAAGAATACCCTAGAAAGTCACCAACAGTGTCTCAGAAGTGCTTGGATCCACCAAAGAATACCCTCGACAGTCACCAAAAGTGCCTCAAAAGTGCTTGGATACACCATAGAAAACCCTCGACAGTCACCAAAAGTGCCTCAGAAGTGCTTGGATCCACCACAGAATACCCTCGACAGTCACCAAATGTTCCTCAGAAGTGCTTAAATCCACCATAGACTACTCTCGACAGTCACCAAAAATGTTTCAGAAATGCTTGGATCCTCCATAGAATAGCCTCGACAGTCACCAAAAGAGCCTCAGCAGTGCTTAAATCCACCATAGAATACCCTCGACAGTCACCAAAAGTGCCTTAGAAGTGCTTGGATCTACCATAGAATACCCTCGACAGTCACCAAAAATGTTTCAGAAATGCTTGGATCTACCATAGAA
Organism: Anopheles merus; assembly: GCF_017562075.2. Lineage (NCBI taxonomy): Eukaryota > Metazoa > Arthropoda > Insecta > Diptera > Culicidae > Anopheles > Anopheles merus. The sequence continues at coordinate 11,545 of NW_024428211.1, read as the reverse complement.
TACCCTCGACAGTCACCAAAAATGTTTCAGAAGTGCTTGGATCCACCATAGAATACCTTAGAACATCACCAAAAGTGCCTAAGAAGTGCTTGGATCCACCATAGAAAACCCTCGACAGTCACCAAAAGTGCCTCAAAAGTGCTTGGATTCACCATAGAATACCCTCGACAGTCACCAAAAGTGCCTCAGAAGTGCTTGGATCCACCATAGAATACCTTCGACAGTCACCAAATATTCCTCAGAAGTGCTTAAATCCACCATAGACTACTCTCGACAGTCACCAAAAATGTTTCAGAAATGCTTGGATCCTCCATAGAATAGCCTCGACAGTCACCAAAAGTGCCTCAGAAGTGCTTGGATCCACCATAGAATACCCTAGAAAGTCACAAAAAAAGCCTCAGAAGTGCTTGGATCCACCACAGAAATCCTTCGACAGTCACCAAAAGTTCCTCAGAAGTGCTTAAATCCACCATAGAATACCTTCAACAGTCACCAAAAGTGCCTCAGAAGTGCTTGGATCCACCATAGACTACCCTCGACAGTCACCAAAAGTGCCTCAGAAGTGCTTGAATCCACCATAGAATACCCTCGACAGTCACCAAAAGTGCCTTAGAAGTGCTTGGATCCACCAAAGAAAACCCTAGAAAGTCACAAAAAGAGCCTCAGAAGTGCTTGGATCCACCACAGAAATCCTTCGACAGTCACCAAAAGTTCCTCAGAAGTGCTTGAATCCACCATAGAATACCTTCAACAGTCACCAAAAGTGCCTCAAAAGTGCTTGGATTCACCATAGAACCCTCGACAGTCACCAAAAGTGCCTCAGAAGTGCTTGGATCCACCATAGACTACCCTCGACAGTCACCAAAAGTGCATGAGAAGTGCTTGAATCCACCATAGAATACCCTCGACAGTCACCAAAAGTGCCTTAGAAGTGCTTGGATCCACCATAGAATACCCTAGAAAGTCACAAAAAGAGCCTCAGAAGTGCTTGGATCCACCACAGAAATCCTTCGACAGTCACCAAAAGTTCCTCAGAAGTGCTTGAATCCACCATAGAATACCTTCAACAGTCACCAAAAGTGCCTCAAAAGTGCTTGGATTCACCATAGAATACCCTCGACAGTCACCAAAAGTGCCTGAGAAGTGCTTGGATCCACCATAGAATACCCTCGACAGTCACCAAAAGTGCCTCAGAAGTGCTTGGATCCACCACAGAATACCTTCGACAGTCACCAAATGTTCCTCAGAAGTGCTTAAATCCACCATAGACTACTCTCGACAGTCACCAAAAATGTTTCAGAAATGCTTGGATCCTCCATAGAATAGCCTCGACAGTCACCAAAAGTGCCTCAGCAGTGCTAAATCCACCATAGAATACCCTCGACAGTCACCAAAAGTGCCTCAGAAGTGCTTGGATCCACCAACGATTACCCTAGAAAGTCACCAAAAATGTCTGAGAAGTGCTTGGATCCACCATAGAATACCCTCGACAGTCACCAAAAGTGCCTCAGAAGTGCTTGGATCCACCATAGACTACTCTCGACAGTCACCAAAAATGTTTCAGAAATGCTTGGATCCACCATAGAATACCCTCGACAGTCACCAAAAGTGCCTCAGAAGTGCTTGGATCCACCAACGATTACACTAGAAAGTCACCAAAAGTAACTCAGAAGTGCTTGGATCCACCATAGAAAATCCTCGACGGTTACCAAAAGTGCCTGAGAAGTGCTTGGATCCACCACAGAATACCTTCGACAGTCACCAAATGTTCCTCAGAAGTGCTTAAATCCACCATAGAATACCCTCGACAGTCACCAAAAGTGCCTCAGAAGTGCTTGGATCCACCAACGATTACCCTAGAAAGTCACCAAAAATGTCTGAGAAGTGCTTGGATCCATCATAGAATACCCTCGACAGTCACCAAACGTGCCTCAGAAGTGCTTGGATCCACCATAGAATACCCTCGACAGTCACCAAAAGAGCCTCAGCAGTGCTTAAATCCACCATAGAATACCCTCGACAGTCACCAAAAGTGCCTCAGAAGTGCTTGGATCCACTAACGATTACCCTAGAAAGTCTCCAAAAAATGTCTTAGATGTGCTTGGATCCACCATAGAATACCCTCGACAGTCACCAAAAGTGCCTCAGAAGTGCTTGGATCCACCATAGAATACCCTCGGCAGTCACCAAAAGTGCCTCAGAAGTGCTTGGATCCACCATAGAATACGCTCAAAAGTCACCAAAAGAGCCTCAGAAGTGCTTGGATCCACCATAGAATACCCTCGACAGTCACCAAAAGTGCCTCAGAAGTGCTTGGATCCACTAACGATTACCCTAGAAAGTCTCCAAAAATGTCTTAGATGTGCTTGGATCCACCATAGAATACCCTCGACAGTCACCAAAAGTGCCTCAGAAGTGCTTGGATCCACCATAGAATACCCTCGGCAGTCACAAAAGTGCCTCAGAAGTGCTTGGATCCACCATAGAATACGCTCAAAAGTCACCAAAAGAGCCTCAGAAGTGCTTGGATCCACCATAGAATACCCTCGACAGTCACCAAAAGTGCCTCAGAAGTGCTTGGATCCACCATAGAATACTCTCGACAGTCACCAAAAATGTTTCAGAAATGCTTGGATCCACCATAGAATACCCTCGACAGTCACCAAAAGTGCCTCAGAAGTGCTTGGATCCACCAACGATTACACTAGAAAGTCACCAAAAGTAACTCAGAAGTGCTTGGATCCACCATAGAAAATCCTCGACGGGTACCAAAGTGCCTAAGAAGTGCTTGGATCCACCACAGAATACCTTCGACAGTCACCAAATGTTCCTCAGAAGTGCTTAAATCCACCATAGAATACCCTCGACAGTCACCAAAAGTGCCTCAGAAGTGCTTGGATCCACCAACGATTACCCTAGAAAGTCACCAAAAATGTCTGAGAAGTGCTTGGATCCACCATAGAATACCCTCGACAGTCACCAAAACGCCTCCGAAGTGCTTGGATCCACCATAGAATACCCTCGACAGTCACCAAAAGAGCCTCAGCAGTGCTTAAATCCACCATAGAATACCCTCGAAAGTCACCAAAAGTGCCTCAGAAGTGCTTGGATCCAACAAAAAACACCCTAGAAAGTCGTCAAAAGTGCCTCAGAAGTGCTTGGATCCACCATATAATGTCCTCGACAGTCACCAAAAGTGCCTGAGGAGTGCTTGGATCCAACATAGAATACTCTCGACAGTCACCAAAAGTGCCTCAAAAGCGCTTGGATCAACCACAGAATATCCTCCACAGTCACCAAAAGAGCCTCAGAAGTGCTTGGATCCACCATAGAAAACCCTCGACAGTCACCAAAAGTGCCTCAGAAGTGCTTGGATCCACCATAGAATACCCTCGACTGTCACTAAAAGTGTGTCAGAAATGATTGGATCCACCACAGAATATCCTCGACAGTCACAAAAGTGCCTTAGAAGTGCTTGGATCCACACAGAATACCCTCGAGAGTTACCAAAAGGTCCTCAGAAGTGCTTGGTTCCACCATAGAATACCCTTAAAGTAACCAAAAGTGCCTTAGAAGTGCTTGGTTCCACCATAGAAAACCCTCGACAGTCACCAAAAGTGCCTCAGAAGTGCTTGGGTCCACCATCGAATACCCTCGACAGTCACCAAAAGTGCCTCAGAAGTGCTTGAATCCACCATCGAATACCCTCGACAGTCACCAAAAGCGCCTCAGAAGTGCTTGGATCCACCATAGAATACCCTCGGCAGTCACCAAAAGTGCCTCAGAAGTGCTTGGATCCACCATAGAATACCCTCGACAGTCACCAAAAGTGCCATAGAAGTGCTTGGATCCACCATAGAATACCCTCGACAGTCACCAAAAGTGCCTCAGAAGTGCTTGGATCCACCAAAGAATACCCTCGAGAGTTACCAAAAGGTCCTCAGAAGTGCTTGGTTCCACCATAGAATACCCTCGGCAGTAACAAAAGTGCCTCAGAAGTGCTTGGATCCACCATAGAATACCCTCGACAGTCACCAAAAGTGCCATAGAAGTGCTTGGATCCACCATAGAATACCCTCGACAGTCACCAAAAGTGCCTCAGAAGTGCTTGGATCCACCATAGAATACCCTCGACAGTCACCAAAAGTGCCATAGAAGTGCTTGGATCCACCATAGAATACCCTCGACAGTCACCAAAAGTGCCTCAGAAGTGCTTGGATCCACCAAAAAACACCCTAGAAAGTCGTCAAAAGTGCCTCAGAAGTGCTTGGATCCACCATATAATGTCCTCGACAGTCACCAAAAGTGCCTGAGGAGTGCTTGGATCCACCATAGAATACCCTCGACAGTCACCAAAAGTGCCTCAAAAGCGCTTGGATCCACCATAGAATACCCTCGACTGTCACTAAAAGTGTGTCAGAAATGATTGGATCCACCACAGAATATCCTCGACAGTCACCAAAAGTGCCTTAGAAGTGCTTGGATCCACCACAGAATACCCTCGAGAGTTACCAAAAGGTCCTCAGAAGGCTTGGTTCCACCATAGAATACCCTTTAAAGTAACCAAAAGTGCCTTAGAAGTGCTGGTTCCACCATAGAAAACCCTCGACAGTCACCAAAAGTGCCTCAGAAGTGCTTGGGTCCACCATAGAATACCCTCGACAGTCACCAAAAGTGCCTCAGAAGTGCTTGAATCCACCATCGAATACCCTCGACAGTCACCAAAAGCGCCTCAGAAGTGCTTGGATCCACCATAGAATACCCTCGGCAGTCACCAAAAGTGCCTCAGAAGTGCTTGGATCCACCATAGAATACCCTCGACAGTCACCAAAAGTGCCATAGAAGTGCTTGGATCCACCATAGAATACCCTCGACAGTCACCAAAAGTGCCTCAGAAGTGCTTGGATCCACCAAAGAATACCCTCGAGAGTTACCAAAAGGTCCTCAGAAGTGCTTGGTTCCACCATAGAATACCCTCGGCAGTCACCAAAAGTGCCTCAGAAGTGCTTGGATCCACCATAGAATACCCTCGACAGTCACCAAAAGTGCCATAGAAGTGCTTGGATCCACCATAGAATACCCTCGACAGTCACCAAAAGTGCCTCAGAAGTGCTTGGATCCACCATAGAATACCCTCGACAGTCACCAAAAGTGCCATAGAAGTGCTTGGATCCACCATAGAATACCCTCGACAGTCACCAAAAGTGCCTCAGAAGTGCTTGGATCCACCAAAAAACACCCTAGAAAGTCGTCAAAAGTGCCTCAGAAGTGCTTGGTTCCACCATAGAATACCCTCGACAGTCACCAAAAGTGCCTCAGAAGTGCTTGGATCCACCATAGAATACCCTCGACAGTCACCAAAAGTGCCATAGAAGTGCTTGGATCCACCATAGAATACCCTCGACAGTCACCAAAAGTGCCTCAGAAGTGCTTGGATCCACCAAAAAACACCCTAGAAAGTCGTCAAAAGTGCCTCAGAAGTGCTTGGATCCACCATCGAATACCCTTGACAGTCACCAAAAATGCCTCATAAGTGCTTGCATCCAGCATAGAATACTCTCGACAGTCACCAAAAGTGCCTCAAAAGCGCTTGGATCAACCACAGAATATCCTCCACAGTCACCAAAAGAGCCTCAGAAGTGCTTGGATCCACCATAGAAAACCCTCGACAGTCACCAAAAGTGCCTCAGAAGTGCTTGGATCCACCATAGAATACCCTCGACTGTCACTAAAAGTGTGTCAGAATGATTGGATCCACCACAGAATATCCTCGACAGTCACCAAAAGTGCCTTAGAAGTGCTTGGATCCACCACAGAATACCCTCGAGAGTTACCAAAAGGTCCTCAGAAGTGCTTGGTTCCACCATAGAATACCCTTTAAAGTAACCAAAAGTGCCTTAGAAGTGCTTGGTTCCACCATAGAAAACCCTCGACAGTCACCAAAAGTGCCTCAGAAGTGCTTGGATCCACCATAGAATACCCTCGACAGTCACAAAAAGTGCCTCAGAAGTGCTTAGATCCACCATAGAATACCCTCGAGAGTTACCAAAAGGTCCTCAGAAGTGCTTGGTTCCACCATAGAATACCCTCGACAGTCACAAACAGTGCCTCAGAAGTGCTTGGATCCAGCAAAGAATACCCTCGACAGTCACCAAAATGCCTTAGAAATGCTTGGATCCACCATGGAATACTCTCGACAGTCACCAAAAGAGCCTCAGATGTGCTTAGATCCACCATAGAATACCCTCGAGAGTCACCAAAAGGTCCTCAGAAGTGCTTAAATCCACCATAGAATACCCTCGAGAGTCACAAACAGTGCCTCAGAAGTGCTTGGATCCACCATAGAATACCCTCGACAGTCACCAAAAGTGCCTCAGAAGTGCTTGGATCCACCAAAGAAAACCCTCGACAGTCACAAACAGTGCCTCAGAAGTGCTTGGATCCACCATAGAATACCCTCGACAGTCACCAAAAGTGCCTCAGAAGTGCTTAGATCCACCATAGAATACCCTCGAGAGTTACCAAAAGGTCCTCAGAAGTGCTTGGTTCCACCATAGAATACCCTCGACAGTCACAAACAGTGCCTCAGAAGTGCTGGATCCAGCAAAGAATACCCTCGACAGTCACCAAAAGTGCCTTAGAAATGCTTGGATCCACCATGGAATACTCTCGACAGTCACCAAAAGAGCCTCAGATGTGCTTAGATCCACCATAGAATACCCTCGAGAGTCACCAAAAGGTCCTCAGAAGTGCTTGGTTCCACCATAGAATACCCTCGACAGTCACCAAAAGTGCCTCAGAAGTGCTTGGATCCACCATAGAATACCCTCGACAGTCACCAAAAGTGCCTCAGAAGTGCTTGGATCCACCATAGAATACTCTCGACAGTCACCAAAAGTGCCTCAGAAGTGCTTAGATCCACCATAGAATACCCTCGAGAGTTACCAAAAGGTCCTCAGAAGTGCTTGGATCCATCATAGAATACCCTCGACAGTCACCAAAAGTGCCTCAGAAGTGCTTGGATCCACCATAGAATACCCTCGACAGTCACCAAAAGTGCCTCAGAAGTGCTTGGATCCATCATAGAATACCCTCGACAGTCACCAAAAGTGCCTCAGAAGTGCTTAGATCCACCATAGAATACCCTCGAGAGTTACCAAAAGGTCCTCAGAAGTGCTTGGATCCATCATAGAATACCCTCGACAGTCACCAAAACTGCCTCAGAAGTGCTTGGTTCCACCATAGAATACCCTCGACAGTCACAAACAGTGCCTCAGAAGTGCTTGGATCCAGCAAAGAATACCCTCGACAGTCACCAAAAGTGCCTTAGAAATGCTTGGATCCACCATGGAATACTCTCGACAGTCACCAAAAGAGCCTCAGATGTGCTTAGATCCACCATAGAATACTCTCGACAGTCACCAAAAGTGCCTCAGAAGTGCTTGGATCCACCATAGAAAACCCTCGACCGTCACCAAAAGTGCCTCAGAAGTGCTTGGATCCGCCATAGAATACTCTCGACAGTCACCAAAAGTGCCTCAGAAGTGCTTAGATCCAGCAAAAAATACCCTCGACAGTCACCAAAAGTGCCTTAGAAATGCTTGGATCCACCACAGAATACTCTCGACAGTCACCAAAAGTGCCTCAGAAGAGCTTGGATCCACCATAGAATACTCTCGACAGTCACCAAAAGTGCCTCAGAAGAGCTTGGATCCACCATAGAATACCCTCGAGAGTTACCAAAAGGTCCTCAGAAGTCCTTGGTTCCACCATAGAATACCCTCGACAGTCACAAACAGTGCCTCAGAAGTGCTTGGATCCACCATAGAATACCCTCGACAGTCACCAAAAGTGCCTCAGAAGTGCTTAGATCCACCATAGAATACCCTCGAGAGTTACCAAAAGGTCCTCAGAAGTCCTTGGGTTCCACATAGAATACCCTCGACAGTCACAAACAGTGCCTCAGAAGTGCTTGGATCCACCATAGAATACTCTCGACAGTCACCAAAAGAGCCTCAGATGTGCTTAGATCCACCATATAATACCCTCGAGAGTCACCAAAAGGTCCTCAGAAGTGCTTGGTTCCACCATAGAATACCCTCGAAAGTCACAAACAGTGCCTCAGAAGTGCTTGGATCCACCATAGAATACCCTCGACAGTCACCAAAAGTGCCTCAGAAGTGCTTGGATCCACCATAGAAAACCCTCGACAGTCACAAACAGTGCCTCAGAAGTGCTTGGATCCACCATAGAATACCCTCGACAGTCTTCAAAAGTGCCTCAGAAGTGCTTAGATCCACCATAGAATACCCTCGAGAGTTACCAAAAGGTCCTCAGAAGTCCTTGGTTCCACCATAGAATACCCTCGACAGTCACCAAAAGTGCCTCAGAAGAGCTTGGATCCACCATAGAAAACCCTCGAGAGTTACCAAAAGGTCCTCAGAAGTCCTCGGTTCCACCATAGAATACCCTCGACAGTCACAAACAGTGCCTCAGAAGTGCTTGGTTCCACCATAGAATACCCTCGAGAGTCACAAACAGTGCCTCAGAACTGCTTGGATCCACCATAGAATACCCTCGACAGTCACCAAAAGTGCCTCAGAAGTGCTTGGATCCACCATAGAAAAACCTCGACAGTCACCAAAAGTGCCTCAGAAGTGCTTGGATCCACCATAGAATACCCTCGAGAGTTACCAAAAGGTCCTCAGAAGTCTTGGTTCCACCATAGAATACCCTCGACAGTCACAACAGTGCCCAGAAGTGCTTGGATCCACCATAGAATACCCTCGACAGTCGACAAAAGTGCCTCAAAGTGCTTGGATCACCATAGAAAACCCTCGACAGTCACAAACAATGCCTCAGAAGTGCTTGGATCCACCATATAGAATACCTCGACAGTCACCAAAAGTGCCTCAGATGTGCTTAGATCCACCATAGAAAACCCTCGAGAGTTCAAAAGGTCCTCAGAAGTCCTTGGTGTTCACCATAGAATACCCTCGACAGTCACAAACAGTGCCTCAGAAGTGCTTGGTTCCACCATAGAATACCCTCGAGAGTCACAAACAGTGCCTCAGAAGTGCTTGAATCCACCATAGAATACCCTCGACAGTCACCAAAAAGTGCCTCAGAAGTGCTTGGATCCCCCATAGAATACCCTCGACAGTCACCAAAAGTGCCTCAGAAGTGCTTAGATCCACCATAGAATACCCTCGAGAGTTACCAAAAGGTCCTCAGAAGTGCTTGGTTCCACCATAGAATACCCTCGACAGTCACAAACAGTGCCTCAGAAGTGCTTGGATCCACCATAGAAAACCCTCGACCGTCACCAAAAGTGCCTCAGAAGTGCTTGGATCCGCCATAGAATACTCTCGACAGTCACCAAAAGTGCCTCAGAAGTGCTTAGATCCAGCAAAAATACCCTCGACAGTCACCAAAAGTGCCTTAGAAATGCTTGGATCCACCACAGAATACTTCGACAGTCACCAAAAGTGCCTCAGAAGAGCTTGGATCCACCATAGAATACTCCGACAGTCACCAAAAGTGCCTCAGAAGAGCTTGGGATCCACCTAGAATACCCCGAGAGTTACCAAAAGGTCCTCAGAAGTCCTTGGTTCCACCATAGAATACCCTCGACAGTCACAAACAGTGCCTCAGAAGTGCTTGGATCCACCATAGAATACCCTCGACAGTCACCAAAAGTGCCTCAGAAGTGCTTGGATCCACCACAGAATACTCTCGACAGTCACCAAAAGTGCCTCAGAAGAGCTTGGATCCACCATAGAATACCCTCGAGAGTTACCAAAAGGTCCTCAGAAGTGCTTGGTTCCAGCAAAGAAGACCCTTTAAAGTAACCAAAAGTGCCTTAGAAGTGCTTGGTTCCACCATAGAAAACCCTCGACAGTCACCAAAAGTGCCTCAGAAGTGCTGGATCCACCATAGAATACCCTCGACAGTCACAAACAGGCCTCAGAAGTGCTTAGATCCAGCAAAAATACCCTCGACAGTCACCAAAAGTGCCTTAGAAATGCTTGGATCCACCACAGAATACTCTCGACAGTCACCAAAAGTGCCTCAGAAGAGCTTGGATCCACCATAGAATACCCTCGAGAGTTACCAAAAGGTCCTCAGAAGTGCTTGGTTACACCATCGAATACCCTCGAGAGTTACCAAAAGGTCCTCAGAAGTGCTTGGTTCCACCATAGAAAACCCTCGACAGTCACAAACAGTGCCTCAGAAGTGTTTGGTTCCACCATAGAATACCCTCGACAGTCACCAAAAGTGCCTCAGAAGTGCTTAGATCCACCATAGAATACCCTCGAGAGTTACCAAAAGGTCCTCAGAAGTGCTTGGTTCAACCATAGAATACCCTCGACAGTCACAAACAGTGCCTCAGAAGTGCTTGGATCCAGCAAAGAATACCCTCGACCGTCACCAAAAGTGCCTCAGAAGTGCTTGGATCCGCCATAGAATACTCTCGACAGTCACCAAAAGTGCCTCAGAAGTGCTTAGATCCAGCAAAAAATACCTCGACAGTCACCAAAGTGCCTTAGAATGCTTGGATCCACCACAGAATACTCTCGACAGTCACCAAAAGTGCCTCAGAAGAGCTTGGATCCACCATAGAATACCCTCGAGAGTTACCAAAAGGTCCTCAGAAGTGCTTGGTTCCAGCAAAGAATACCCTTTAAAGTAACCAAAAGTGCCTTAGAAGTGCTTGGTTCCACCATAGAAACCTCGACAGTCACCAAAAGTGCCTCAGAAGTGCTTGGATCCGCACATAGAATACTCTCGACAGTAAACCAAAAGTGCCTCAGAAAGTGCTTAGATCAAGCAAAAAATACCCTCGACAGTCACCAAAAGTGCCTTAGAAATGCTTGGATCCACCACAGAATACTCTCGACAGTCACCAAAAGTGCCTCAGAAGAGCTTGGATCCACCATAGAATACCCTCGAGAGTTACCAAAAGGTCCTCAGAAGTGCTTGGTTACACCATCGAATACCCTCGAGAGTTACCAAAAGGTCCTCAGAAGTGCTGTGGTTCACCAACCATAGAAAACCCTCGACAGTCACAAACAGTGCCTCAGAAGTGCTTGGATCCACCATAGAATACCCTCGACAGTCACCAAAAAAGTGCCTCAGAAGTGCTTAGATCCACCATAGAATACCCTCGAGAGTTACCAAAAGGTCCTCAGAAGTGCTTGGTTCCACCATAGAATACCCTCGACAGTCACAAAACGTGCCTCAGAAAGTGCTTGGATCCACCATAGAATACCCTCGACGGTTACCAAATATGCCTCAAAAGTTCTTGGATCCACCATAGAATACCCTCGACAGTCACCAAAAGTGCCTCAAAAGTGCTTGAATCCACCATAGAATACCCTCGACAGTTACCAAAAGTGCCTCAGAAGTGCTTGGATCCACCATAGAATACCCTCGACAGTCACCAAAAGTCCCTCAGAAGTGCTTGGATCCACCAAAGAATATCCTCGACAGTTTCCAAAAGTGCCTCAGAAGTGCTTGGACCACCATAGAATATCCTCGACAG